>NC_085139.1:149638068-149938068 GCF_024139115.2 Armigeres subalbatus
TGTAAATCCAATCCAATCCAAATCCAATCCAAAACCAATCCAAATCCAATCCAAATCCAATCCAAATCAAATCCAACCCAAATCCAATCCAAATCCAATCCAAATCCAATCCAAACCAAACCAACCAAACCAACCAAACCCAATCCAAACCAATCCAAACCAATCCAAACCAATCCAAACCAATCTAAACCAATCCAAACCAATCCAAACCAATCCAAACCAATCCAAACCAATCCAAACCAATCCAAACCAATCCAAACCAATCCAAACCAATCCAAACCAATCCACATCCAATCCAAACCAATCCAAACCAATCCAAACCAATCCAAACCAATCCAAACCAATCCAAACCAATCCAAATTCAATCCAAACCAATCCAAACCAATCCAAACCAATCCAAACCAATTCAAACCAATCCAAACCAATCCAAACCAATCCAAATTCAATCCAAACCAAACCAATACAAACCAATTCAAACCAATCCAAAACCAATCCAAACCAATCCAAACCAATCCAAACCAAACCAATCCAAATCTAATCCAAATCTAATCCAAACTAATCCAAACCAATCCAAACCAAACCAATCCAAACCAAACCAATCCAAACCAATCCAAACCAATCCAAACCAATCCAAACCAATCCAATCCAAACCAATCCAAACCAACACAAACCAATACAAACCAATCCAAAACAAACCAAACCAACACAAACCAATCCAAACCAATCCAAACCAATCCAAACCAATCCAAACCAATCCAAACCAATCCAAACCAATCCATATCCAATCCAAACCAATCCAAACCAATCCAAACCAACCAAACCAATCCAAATTAAACCAAACCAATCTAAACCAATCCAAACCAATCCAAACCCAAACCCATCCAAATCCAATCCAAATCCAATCCAAATCCAATCCAAATCCAATCCAAATCCAATCCAAATCCAATCCAAATCCAATCCAAATCCAATCCAAATTCAATCCAAATTCAATCCAAATCCAATCCAAATCCAATCCAAATCCAATCCAAATCCAATCCAAATAAAATCCAAATCTAATCCAAATCTAATCCAATCCAAATCCAATCCAAATCCAATCCAAATCCAATCCAAATCCAATCCAAATCCAATCCAAATCCAATCCAAATCCAATCCAAATCCAATCCAAATCCAATCCAAATCCAATACAAATCCAATCCAAATCCAATCGAAATCCAATCGAAATCCAATCGAAATCCAATCTATATCCAATCCAAATCCGATCCAAATCCAAGATTTTGAGATACTTAACCGAATTGGCAAACTTATGCAATTTGATGCCACCAAGTAGGGTTACTGCTCCTGGACTTCATCTCATAGCTCCGATATTGGTCTCACGAAAAACAAAGCAATGAAAGGTATTTGATTTGTTTATTATTTTTGTGATTTTTTTCATCAGTGAGCACGCATGTTAGCAAAAAGAAGCGACGAAATTGATGCCGTATTTCTTTGTTTCGAGATGAGATGAATATATGTACAGTGAGATGGAAAACGGAACAGTTCCCCTAGATGAATTGCAAACAAAACCATCTTCAATTCAGCTTTTTTTTCCACAACTTTTTAGATTACGAAAACTTTCCAAATCTCACCGACAAAGAGATATTCAACTCAACCTACTATGTTGAACAACAGCTCCGTCAATCAGATAAATTTAAGACTTAATAAATATTCATCCCATTGATTTTGGTTTTCTCAACGACTCTGTAGAAGACAACTTTCCAAATCTCACAGATGTCAAGATATTCAACCGAACTGCCAATGTAACTGGCAATCTAACGCGCTGAATAGCGGATGAGTTCCAAACATAACTGATAACTGATTTTAAAATGATTTTTTTTAAATTATATTTCTCAATATTGCTTATTTTGCTCATTGAAACACAATCTATTTTTTTCTTTTATCACTATTCTGTCAAAAATCTCTCTCGTCTATTGACACTCCTTATTTTTTTCATATGTGTGTAATTTTTTTTATGACTTTTCTTAATTTTTTTTTTGCCATATTTTTGTCTCGCGTTCTCTCTCTCTCTTTCTATATGCCCTTAGCATATCATGGCTTATCTTTTTTTTTGCCGTTCTCTTTTCCAACTTAGGCTTACCATTATTTTATTTTGCCTTTTATATAGCATGGCTTACCATTATTTTTTGCCATTTTTTCAGACTGAGGCTTACCACTATTTTTTGCCATATCTCGTCTGGGGTTTACCTTCATTTTTTACCCTTCACCAATCATAGCTTATCATTTTTTTTGCCATATTTTCACGTCGGAGGCTTACCATATTTTTTTGCCTCATTCAGCTTTTTTTCTACTGCTGACCTTTCTTACCTTGTAGGGAGCAACGACTACGTCATTGTCGTAGCCAAGCAAATCCGTCTTCCGATTTGCCTTTTACCAACGAAAACAAGCGCGGAACACCGAAGGATAATTCGCATGTTCACGCCTCAAAAACATAACACTGAATGATCGTTTATTTTCGCCGTTCGAATCCTCTAGAATTCCTGTCAGCCTACTGAGATTGAATTTCAAATTTCTTCTCATTAGCTTCTTAGTATACTGGCATTTCAAATGCCAACTACGATTGAATTTCAAATTCGTTTCTATTAATGTCATTTTAAATATTTTAGTTTATTTCATTATTTTTATCATGAAATAAGAAATGCGTTCCACTTTATCCATCAATGTGACCAACAAATGCAAATGCATTTTTCAGACTCACTTTATTCCCCACACCACCTACAGTGAGATTTTGACCCTTCCTTAGTTATAAGGAATTTTTTTCCAGACTCCAGCATTTAAAACGAGAAAAAACTACTCAGCTTCCCACGGCGATTTACCGTGAAAGTAACAAAATAATTGCCTACCCAAAGGCGGATGTCATGGGTTGAGTGACAACTCAACGAATGATAACGTACTGTACTTCATGCTGCCTATCTATAAGGCGCTCGTCGGATTGAATAACAATTGTGACATGGTTAGTAACTATCGTAACGCTGGTTGCATATAATGTACTCGTAATTTCCAGAGACCTTCATATTAATTAATCCAGAACTAACTAAATCAGTCATTGATCTGAACGAAACTCAATAGCGTTCAATAATAACATATATTTCGCCTTATGGATGTCTAACTGGATTGAACTAAACATGTTCAATACCTTAAAAATGAGCTAGATTTTTATGGTAGTAAATTTCAGAATTTGCACACATACGCACACATGCATGCATACAAGTGATCTTTTAGTGTCTCAAAACATGCTCAGATTTGCTATCTAGCTTCCACTGAAGAAATTTTTGAAATCCCTTTCAATTTTTACGTTTTTGCTTTTCTGAGAAGATTTTTTTGTACATGCTTTTATATGTTACTCAATTAAAATCATTTGTTTTTTTGAAACAAATCAGAAAAATAGGCATAATTCCATATCATATCATTTGTTATAATTATATTTTCAATATAAAAGTGAATTTGTTTCAAATACCATACATTTTATTTAATAATTCACCAGATTTCTTGATAGATTAATACGTAACACACCTGCGTAACGCATACAAAGTGAAATTATAGACACTTCCGAAGGAAGGGTCAAAAAACATACAACATCATTGGTATGATACGGAATATAGTTGCATTATGGACGCGTTGCTGAAGGTTGATAACGTCAATCGATTTTACCCGTCCTCCGGAAGTCTCCGAAGTTGTTGCACGCAAAAAAGCGTTCCCGACGTGAACCAGCAAAAATACACCGTGATTTAATTCATGGATTCGGGAACATCAGTCACGTTTTCCAGAACGTTCCAGAAAACGTGACTGTGCTCCCGAATCCGTGGCTGTTGTTCACGAAAAAATACACCGTGAACTTGTTAGTTCACAAATTCATGAACGCTTTTTTTTGCGTGTGGCTTAGCGTTAGTTGATTGCCACGGATGTTTAGATGAATGATGTTTCTTGGTAAAATCGGCACTAGGCAGATCGCGCACAATTGATGTGTTTCTACTGCTTTCAGACACTCCCAAGGCTCCAGGATTTGAACTTGTTGCAATCCTTAATTCGATGATTCTCATTCTGGCAAATATAGCGAGGGCTTTCTAGGCTGTCTACCTGCTTTCCTAGTTGAATACACTTCCGCGGCTCTTCGGCAATATGAGTGTTCACAGAAATCCTTTTTTTTCCTTTGCCTCTCATGGGTTAGGGACAAAAGGTCGAAAGACAAAAGGTCGAAAGGACAAAAGGTCGAAAGACAAAACGTCGAAAGACAAAAGGTCGAAGGGACAAATGGTCGAAAAGGACAAAAGGTCGAAAGGGACAAAATGTCGAAAGGACAAAACGTCGAATGGGACAAAAGGTCGAAAGGGACAAAACGTCGAATGGGACAAAAGGCCGAAAGAAATAAAAGATCAATAAGATCAAAAGGCACAAAAGGTCGAAATAGACAAGAAACTGAAACGGGGAGATTCAATCCCGCACCAGAGTTGCCTTTGCCTTTTTATTTTTTAACAATTTTTAATAATTAAATAAAACTCATTCAATGAGTACAGATGGATGTTTGAGTTTTCAAAATGTATCTTCGTTCTCTCACAATGGCGCACGCCGCACATTAAATATACCGGCATGTATTAAGGTTCTCCCAAACACACGCGACGAGACAATCTTGACGCGATTCTATTGCCTGGCGACTGCGATTCTGTCGCCGTTGGTATGGAAGCGTAAATGGTGCATTGCGAGCATCCACCCAACGATAGAATCGTGGCATCAATCTATCGCTGTCCCGGCAATAAAATTGCTTAGGCCTGGGGGAGCCTTCACACACCGGTGTATTTTTAAAAATACAAGTTTTATTCATTTCTTAAATTAGCAATCTTTTTATCTCTAACAGAACTATCTAGATATTCATAATATTGGTCTATAGTAATTACTCCTTCTTTGAAAATTGCTCATTCTTCATCTTTGATTGATGAGATGAGTGTGTTATTTCTGCTTGAAAATAAATGCATTTAACTTATTTCTAAAGAATACACCCAACTTGTTCTTTATCGACCTTTTGTCCCTTTAGACATTTTGTTCTTTTCGACCTTTTGTCCTTTTCGACCTTTTGTCCTTTTCGACCTTTTGTCCCTTTCGACCTTTTGTCCTTTCGACCTTCTGTCCCTTTCGACGTTTTGTCTTTTCGACCTTTTGTCCTCTCGACCTTTTGTCTTTTCGACCTTTTGTCTTTCGACCTTTTGTCCTTTCGACCTTTTGTCTTTCGACCTTTTGTCATAGATTCGCCTCTCATTACCACCTACGCGAGTTCCATCAACTCACTGAAGTGAGCACAAAACATACCTAGGCTTACGGATCCAATATTTTTCTTTAATAGGGCCTAAGCCAACATAATGTACGGTGGTAGCTTATTCACTAGCTCCTGCAGCAGAGGCAGACTCGTTAGGTGCGCGTTGGTTGGCAGCCTGCAGATGGCCAACGAGGTTCTGGACAACTAGACCAAAGTTGACCAAAGTCTTTATTTTTTCGGTTTCGGAGTTGGTACACTGTTGTGTGTTGTACCTTGTTGAACAACGACTGAACTAATCGCTCTGGAATCCCGAATAACGTTTAAAGTGTTCTTCTCCTTCTTATTGGCTGGGAAAGAGCCGCCTCACAGCTTAGTGTTCATTAAGAACATCCATAGTTATTAACTGCAAGGTTTCTAAGCCAGGTTAGCATTTTTCCATTCGTATATCATGAGGCTAACACGATGATACTTTTATACCCAGGGAAGTCGAGACAATTTCCAATCCGAAAATTGCCTAGACCGGCACCAGGAATCGAACCCTGCCACCCTCAGCATGGTCTTGCTTTGTAGCCGCGCGTCTTACCGCACGGCTTAGGAGGGAAGTGTGTACTCCTCATAGCTTTGAGCGCTTCGCTCCTAAAGCACTTTAGCGTTCTCACTAAATATTCAGCTTCAGAATAAGCGCATATTGCCGTCGAATCCCGAAAACTGCTTATAAATAGTGGCCATTCTTCGGGGTTGCCGATAAATATAGGAAGCTTCTTATGTACAACCAGTCTGGCGGACAATATTGTTGTTGAAATTGTCCTCATCTTGCTTGCTGATCATGCACCTGTTGAAGCTAGTTGATATAAGGATTATGCTGCTGTGGTTGTGACACATACGTCGCTAGCTTTCGATGTACCGTTCTACTTTTATGCCTACGGAAGTCGAGCAAATTTCCAATCCGCCAATTTGCTAGACCTAGTCCTAGGCATGGTCTTTGCTTTGAAGCCGCGTTTTAACGTTGAAATGCCACTTCAAAATACCAGAAAGATTTACGATTTTCAGTTAAACCTACACTTTGATATATCATTTTTCTTATATACAATTTTTTGTCATCTAATGACTTCATATAGAACTACATTATAGATAATATAATTTGAATCATTTTTTTTAAATTTAAAACTTGGAACTTTTAAATAGTTTTAGTAGTACTTACCATGATCATGGTTTGGAAAATGCATCGAATTACTTACCCAAATACTCACATGAGTAGAGCTAGGATATGTCCTACTTGTCTCACCCAGTATCGGCGCCACTGTTCAAGAATAATAATTTGTTAACAAAACGGAAAACTTACACTCCAATGACCATATTGTACTGATCTTGCAGTAAATGTCTTCTTCTAAATAAGTAATGCACCAGTCAATGATGCAACTGTGCAGTATCAAATTGTTGTTGCAGTCGCCTTGCCCAACTAGACAGTTAACCACAGTTGCGGTTAAGCGCAGACAACTGTGTCATGAATAGTAGAATAGACCACTTAACCTTGTTCCCACAGTTCCACAGCATGGTGGTGATATATAATCCACTGAGAGACTTTGGTCACCATATTTAAAATTGAACATTAATCCAGCAGGAAAGGTGTCTCCATAGCAAGTGGCTGTGGAAGTATTTCTTAGGAGTTTATATAGGCAAGATAGTGATTTGTTATCATTTCATCATGTCTTTGATTGGATGTGGAGGGCGGAAGTTCTCCCAACATTAAATGAGCTGCATACCTACGGGTTGACAAACTACGGATTGAAAATTAAAAAGATCATGATTTATATTTTATTATACGTTAGCAACAAAAGGCCTGCAGATGTTTAAATATGCTTCATGAGTTTTTTTGAGCACTTGAAGAGTACTCCATTAGGCCGTTACAAATATTTAATTAACATTTTGTCCTACTGGTCTCCGAAAGGTCAAGGGGGGGGATAATAAAAAATAAATATTAGAATGATAAAAATCAAAAAACTCCTCGGATTTGTTAAAGAGTGGATTGAAAAACCTTAAAATTATTCGAATTTTATTTTGTTGCTCCCTCAAAATATTATTTTTTGGCGAAAAAATCCTAGGGGATGTAGACAAAATAGTTTTTAAATATTTGTATCGGCATTATTAGAATATTACCATAATATTCTTGTTTCAAGACTTGAAAACGCACTACATTATTATATCAGAAACCTATTTGAGGTGTGTAAAATATGATCAGAACCCATTTTGGTTCACTTGTCATAAGACGAGTTTGTACTTTTCCATTTAATTCCACCACTTGATTTGGTTGTAAATCTTGCTGAGTGTATTTAAAATTCACTGGAAGAAAAAAACTCCTAGCTATGTTATTGACTTTCTCATGCGTTCTTCTTCATGATGCCCCCCTCATGTGTTAGAAAAGGTAAAAAACGCTGACAGATGGATGCAAGATGCAAGAATCCCCGTCAAACGCAACGTGCTGTGGGTTAATCGGAAAAGTTCCAAAATTGTGATTTTTCCTATACATGTTTTATATTTAATATCATGTACATAACATTTGAACGCTTCAACCGACATGGTAATTTTCAATAGGATGCAACAAAGAGTAACTGTTGAATGCAGATTTCGCTACAACAAATTGGTTAACATAAGCACTAAAAATGAGTAAGTTTTTTGTACGCATGTCCCCCACGATCGAAAATGCTCATCGACATCATGATAGGATGGATGAGGTCGGTAAAGAACTTTTCTAAAATTTTGGTCACAACTTCACCTACATTAGAGAAGTGTCGATGTATTACATAGTTAAATTGTTACGCGTAGTAGTCGAACTCACGTTGTTGCAACTGTCTGCAAAACACTTTTGATGTTTTTTTGTGCCAGAGCATTGGCCCTTGAGCCTCAACCTGCATAATTTACGCTTTTATGTGTTGTTAATTACCTGGAACTCTACTAGCATGTTTTACCGTAGCTAAAGTAGGTGAGCCCTAAAGGTTCCCACCGTGAAACTTCATTCTTTGGCGAAAAAATAACCAACGTTCAATGGTTCGGAAGTGAGCAAGAACGATCGATTAATTCAGAGAAATGCAGTTCCTTGTTCTTCATGGCTGCAGTTCCTGAAGAGTTTGGACTATTTTTCAGTTTATCGTTCTTCATAACTGTAAAAATAACAGCTATCAAATAAAAGCATTATATTACTCGCATTGCGAAGAAAAACTGCTCTCGTCACAGAGGCCAAAAACATTGAAAGGGGCCACAAAAACTGCCCTTTCTTACTAATGGTGTAGAACCTAGGGATATGAAGAAATCATGTGATCATCTGAACTTAAGTGAGTTTATCAAAATAAACGATATGCAATTTCTTATGCATACAAGCTGGCTCGTATGAATAACAGATTAGTTTACCACGCCATTCACCGTCGGAGAATATTGAACTCAAGTTCTTTATCACGGAGTGACGCAACGCTGCGCCGGGTTGTCTGCTAGAGCATATTTATGCCAGCATATTTGCATAGCTCTTCTTAAGCAGATGAAAGGGAAAAAATCTTTTGCAAGCGCGGAACTCTCACGATGGTCATGTTGATGGAACAAGACAAAGTAATATTACGCCATTGTGAGCATTGAATTTTCCCACTGACGTTTAGTGGCAACAAAATAGGCAGTGTTAATTAATATTATTTGTTTCATTTAGGCTCCTCCTGAAATCGTGGGAAGGTCAGATCTGCTCATGCAATTGTTTCGTAGTCAGACCAGGAAAGATACCATCAGAAGGTATTTTAATTTTGTTTTGTTTTGAACTAATAAACCAGGTTTAGTAATTGCCGAATTGACACAACATTTCGAACTCGACCACATGATTTCAAATGTTCTGGAAACAACTACATATTGCAATGAGTTAGGGGATGCTTGACTCAACAATGTAAAGTTAAGAAACTAAACAAAACAGTGAAACAAACAGTGTTACGATACTCCGAATCATAACATGCGGTATAAAGGAAGAAAACAAATAAACACACGCAGCAGCTGGTTTTCGTACGTAACAATCAAAAAGCACAACTGAAGTTTCCGATGTGTGCTCATCAAACAACTTTTGGGCATGCAAGTACTTTCAAACGCACCTCTGTACGAACATATTTAGTAGAAGGAACAGCGGCATTGATTCCATGCCTACCGGAGCATCATATACACCGGAGCTCTCATATCTGTCCCAGATAATGTACTGCTAAGCGATTATTTTCACTTTTCGTCTGATACGATCAAAGAAATTTGCTTGTTTTTAAGCTGTTTTGTAATCACGAAAGTGAGGAGACTTTTTATCAGAGAAAGTATACATCTCTTTAGGATTATTTTACAGTGAGTTCATTCAAGGGGCAGGGAAATTGATGTTAGTAAATAATAGCAGATAAAGACACGAAATTAATATACGTGTTCTTTACTTTGGCCTGATCTTTCTGTTCTAATGCTCTAGATTTCAAATAATAACGGGTGCCCAGGTGATATTATGTCAGGTTTAAGATCTAAAAGAATCTTTGTGGAATATTGATCGGCTAAAACACACCTTAGTGCATTGCCAACTGGCAAGAGAGCAACTAAAGGCTGGCTAAAAGTAAATCAGTAGGGGAGGGTGGGGTGACTTGATCACCCCCTGTTTTATCGAGAGCTAAAGTAGTTTTGTTCTTGCTTATTTTTTATTGTAGATCCTCTAGACAAATGACCTTCATGTGATGATTTATTTTTTAGATTTACAACCTTATTTATTCTGCAGGGCGGTTTGTATGTTTTGACCTTCCTAAAGATTTTTTTATTGGCCCGCAAAATTTTAACAACTTTTCATAACAATGACCAAATGCTTTCGTTTTTTCACAGCACAAAGCCAAAAATATGCCTAATGATTTGTACTGATGAAAATGTCAACATTCCATCAAAGTTTTAGGATATTTGGATTTGAAGTTATTGCCTCAATATGGGGACACTTGATCCCCCATTAGTCAACCATACAAAAATTTGACGAAAAAAATTCAAAAAAATATAAATCTGTTCTCAAGCCTCTAATTATTTGTAAATTTGACAGATTTGATGAAGGGTTGGCATGAAAAATTATTATTTGCGTAGATATCATGTGCTGTCGAATTCAATAACAAAAAAAAAAATATTTTAAAAATCTTTCTAATTTTATCAAAGCAATTTCTTGGAGAGGGATCAATTTCCCCCGAATATTTTAAAAGTCGATTTTTGATAGCACTCCAGAAAATCGGTTGTGTATCAATAACAACAATAATTTAAGGACTGTCAAACATCAGTAAAGTTAAATACAATATTTCTTATAGAGTCTGTGTGGAAATCGCGTAAGTTTATTTATTTTTGGCTGTGAAACATCGGAAATCAGAAAAGGGGATCAAGTCTCCCCAGTCTCCCCTACTACACGGTGCTAATGATTGATCCACATGTCATCCAGAAAAACGAAATGCGAATCGAAACGAGGAATTTGTATTCCTGGAATTTATTCTTATGTGCACAATCCCCTGGAAAACCCAGAGTGGATTAGTATGTTACTTATGTATGATCTGGCATCTGGGGAAGTTGTGGACTCCGCCATTTTTCATAACCTCGACGATGATATTGAAAATTAACATTTATATGCTTGATGAAATGCGTTTAGCAATTTAAGGCTCCCTCAGACCTAAGTGATTTCATCGCCGCAACGGCGACAACTAGTCACCGCAGTTCCATCGTTGGGACGCTGCAGGCAATGTTCATTTTACGCTTACCAACGGTGACAGAATCGTAGTCGCCAAGCGATAGAATCGCGTCGCATGTGTTTGGAAAAATTGAAATTTATTGTTCAAGATCGATTGGGCTAGTAATTACTGTTCTCAATTGTGGCTAGGTGGTTTTCTGCCAAAGCAGCAGCAGTTGACCTTTCCTGTCGGAAAATTTATTCCGTTTTATTTTATCTCTCCTTTACAAAAAGGGTTGCTATATAACTACCAAAAGGTGGCACTGGATCTAAATTTGAAGAAGCAGGTTTTTCCAGAAGAGTAGATGGAAGGTGGAATCAATATTTTTTATATCGGTACAATGACCAATGTAATATCTAAAATTACAATTATAATATCCAAATACTAAAATCCTTAATAGGGGAAACATCTTACATCAGCGGTTCTCAACCTTTTTCTTATGAGGTACCCCTTCGAACTTTTGCGTTAATTGAGGTACCCCCAATGTTTTCTTGCTGATAATGAAAATAAGCGTAACCCATAAGATATATTAAAAATGGAGCTGATGAATGACTCCATACAAATGGAAGAAATTTTTATAAACCCGTCCTTTCTACAGGACTTTTATGATTATTGGAGGCTTCCGAGCCTCTTGACAATAGGGTTCCGCGCCTTTTGAAACGAACCTTCCCAGCCTCTTGAAGGAAAGCTTCCGAGCCTCTTGAAACGTGTTTTTCGAGCCTCTTGAAAGGAGGCTTCTGAACAGGCGTTGAAAGCGTGATTGAAGTAGACGACCATGCACGGTATACAGAAAACAAGGTAGGCTCGTTAGAAAAATGACACTTCCAATGTGACGCATATTTTATCGCCACATGTTGGAGTACAAAAGTAAGCATGCTGCGACCGTAGAGCATCGTCTCGATCCAGCTTGTGCGAAGATAGCAGTGACGTCACATGTTTACATTCAAACTGAATGTTTACATACGTGATGAGCTTGCCTTGTTTTTTGTATGCCGTGACGACCATTGATGTATTTAAATCATAGCATACTACGCCAGTGACTGAACAGCCTTTCTCAGACGGATGCGTAAACAACGAGCAATAGAGTTCGTCGGAAGCTACGACTTGGGAGAATCTCGTAAGAGTGCTTGGAAGGTGAACAAACGGTAGCTGCTCGGTCGGTCGCGAGAAAAGTCACGTGCCGGAAGAAAAACCCATTTTTTGTGCGTTTTACGGTGAAATTTTGTTTTTCGTTGCGAAAATCCAGCTAGAAAATTATAAATCGTTGGACCGTACCGTTTTTCCCGAAGGATTTGTCGTGTTTTAGACGCGGGAAGCTAAGTTTTTTCTCTCGGTTTTTTTCGACCTAACCTCCAAACGCGAGTGGAAAAAATCCTATAGGGGTCGTACACTAATTACGTAAGCACTTATGGGGGAGGGGGGTTCTGACATTTTTTTACGCTCCATATAAATAAAAAATGATTTGTATGGAAAAAATCTTACATGGGGGGAGGGAGGGTTTAAAAACCCAGAAAATTTTACGTAATTAGTGTACAGCCCCATATAGGATAACAATCTTAGAAATTAAGAAATTAGTGAGAAAGCTGTAAAGAAATCTCGAAAGAAATAGAGAACAAAATCGTGTAAATAGTATAGAAGCAGTTAAGAGGAGTGTAAATAGTAAATTAGCAATTAAGTGAAGTGTAAATAGTATAACTAGTAGTTAGTAAAGTGTAAATAGTAGTTTTAAATAAAAGAAACTGTAAATAAAAAGTGCAAATAGTCGGATAAGTGTAAATATTAGCATAAGAATCTGTTGAGAGTAGTTAAGGAAAAATGTATAGTAAAAGAATGATGACGAGGCAAACAGTGAGCGCCACCACGAACCCAAAATCAAAGGAAATCACAAGGTCGAAGAATCCAAGAACAAAAATGACAGGACAAGCGAGTGAACAGCCGGCGCCACCCACAGATGTATTCTTCCTGGAGCCATTGAAGTACGAGGAACCAATCCCACAACACCCAGCTTCAGTAGGAAAATTTTTGGTGGACTCTGGATTCCGGAAGTGCAAGGAAATAACAAAAATTGGAAAGTTCCGGTTCAAATTGCAACTGGATGGTAGAGTTGATCCCACCCAACTGTCGAAAATAAATTTGGCGGCAAGAAACCTCACTCTCTACACCCCAAAAGTTCAAAACCAAACCATCTGTTTCGTTCCCAATGTTCCTTTGGATTTCTCTGACGAGGAACTGACAAACGAAATTGCCACGGAGTTCGCGGTGCACAAAGTCGAACGGGTGCTGAGGAAAGACGAACAAGGACAGCTGAAACCTACCCGAAACATAAAAGTTACCGTTAAAGGTACTGAGAAACCAAGGTCGGTGAACATTTTGGCGTGAATTTCCGGCGGAAATGTACATTTTTCCGGTAAAACAGTGTTCGACATGCTGGAAATTCGGACATACTCAAAAAAAAAAAGTGCCGGGAAACCAAAATGTAGGATCTGTGGGCAGGAGCACCATCCCGACGGTGAATGCGAGACCCCCCCCCCCCCTTCTGCGTCAACTGTAAACAAGAACACGCATCAAATAGCAATACATGCCCAGAAAAGGAAAGAAGAAAGAAGATCGTGAAGGAAATGCAAACAAACCGGGTGCCGTATGGTGAGGCTGAAAAGTTGTACACAAAGACGCAAAACCGTTTCGAAGGATTGGTAGACGAATCAGACTTCCCCGAAGTAGGCGCTCTGACTCAAACACAACACATACTCTTTGGCATGCGCCCAAAAAGATTAATGAGGGGAGGAGGTACAAGACACACCGGAGCAATTCACCCAGTCTACTCAGTTGAACCCCAGGGAAAGCTACAGTGCTGTTGTGAGAGGAAATCCCCATAGGGTCACAGAAATCGAGAGGTTCCTGGCACGATTGAGGCAAGATGTCCTACGTCTGTGTCAACCCCAACTAGGACTGGAAGCAATAATTGAAATACAGAGGAAGTTGAGCCATAGGATCCAACAACCCCGAACAGAAATCGAGACGGATGAGCTGCTAATCGAGGTCAGCATGGAGCTACAAAGACTAATCCAAGAGGGAACACAAGACACGGAACAACAGAATAATTCACTCAATCGAACCAATGGATCGTAAAACTTTCAAAATCATCCAACACAACATTCAAAGCATACGAGCAACCGAGAAAGAAGAACTCTATACATGCATGACCTCGAACAACATTAAAGCAGCTTTGCTACAAGAAATTTGGCTAAAGGACAAAGAGCCCTTCTACTTCAAACATTATCAACTTATCTCCCGCAGACGTCTGGAAGGATACGGCGGTGTGGGAATACTAATTAGCGAAGACATCGGATTCTGGAAATCCTACCTTCCCAGAAGTAGTTGGTGTAAAAATAACGAGAGGTTTCGACCCCGTCTTTCTAATATCGGTCTACCTACCACCCACAAGAGGACCATCGAACAACTACAAGACAGAACTTGAAACCTTTTTAGAATTGGTTAACGAACTGAATGGCGAGGTGATTATAGGTGCAGACTTCAACGCGCATCATCCTTCATGGAGCCCAGAATTCCCAGCATGCAACCGCGGTAAACTTCTCCGTAGCTTGATTGATCAATCGAGTCTGGTCCTACTCAACGACGGAACACCAACTATGATCAACGCACCAGGTGGTAGAGACTCAGCAATCGACCTCACACTCACAACTACGGGTCTGGCGAGAAAAACTAACTGGACAGTACAAGAAAAGGAATTTGGTAGCACACATATGACCATCCGCCTGGAAAAAATTGGAAAGTTCCGGTTCAAATTGCAACTGGATGGTAGAGTTGATCCCACCCAACTGTCGAAAATAAATTTGGCGGCAAGAAACCTCACTCTCTACACCCCAAAAGTTCAAAACCAAACCATCTGTTTCGTTCCCAATGTTCCTTTGGATTTCTCTGACGAGGAACTGACAAACGAAATTGCCACGGAGTTCGCGGTGCACAAAGTCGAACGGGTGCTGAGGAAAGACGAACAAGGACAGCTGAAACCTACCCGAAACATAAAAGTTACCGTTCAAGGTACTGAGATACCAAGGTCGGTGAACATTTTTGGCGTGAATTTCCGGGCGGAAATGTACATTTTTCCGGTAAAACAGTGTTCGACATGCTGGAAATTCGACATACTCAAAAAAAAGTGCTGGAAACCAAAATGTAGGATCTGTGGGCAGGAGCACCATCCTGACGGTGAATGCGAGACCCCCCCCCCCCCCTCTGCGGCAACTGTAAACAAGAACACGCATCAAATAGCAATACATGCCCAGAAAAGGAAAGAAGAAAGAAGATCGTGAAGGAAATGCAAACAAACCGGGTGCCGTATGGTGAGGCTGAAAAGTTGTACACAAAGACGCAAAACCGTTTCGAAGGATTGGTAGACGAATCAGACTTCCCCGAAGTAGGCGCTCTGACTCAAACACAACACATACTCTTTGGCATGCGCCCAAAAAGATTAATGAGGGGAGGAGGTACAAGACACACCGGAGCAATTCACCCAGTCTACTCAGTTGAACCCCAGGGAAAGCTACAGTGCTGTTGTGAGAGGAAATCCCCATAGGGTCACAGAAATCGAGAGGTTCCTGGCACGATTGAGGCAAGATGTCCTACGTCTGTGTCAACCCCAACTAGGACTGGAAGCAATAATTGAAATACAGAGGAAGTTGAGCCATAGGATCCAACAACCCCGAACAGAAATCGAGACGGATGAGCTGCTAATCGAGGTCAGCATGGAGCTACAAAGACTAATCCAAGAGGGAACACAAGACACGGAACAACAGAATAATTCACTCAATCGAACCAATGGATCGTAAAACTTTCAAAATCATCCAACACAACATTCAAAGCATACGAGCAACCGAGAAAGAAGAACTCTATACATGCATGACCTCGAACAACATTAAAGCAGCTTTGCTACAAGAAATTTGGCTAAAGGACAAAGAGCCCTTCTACTTCAAACATTATCAACTTATCTCCCGCAGACGTCTGGAAGGATACGGCGGTGTGGGAATACTAATTAGCGAAGACATCGGATTCGAAATCCTACCCTTCCCAGAAGTAGTTGGTGTAAAAATAACGAGAGGTTTCGACCCCGTCTTTCTAATATCGGTCTACCTACCACCCACAAGAGGACCATCGAACAACTACAAGACAGAACTTGAAACCTTTTTAGAATTGGTTAACGAACTGAATGGCGAGGTGATTATAGGTGCAGACTTCAACGCGCATCATCCTTCATGGAGCCCAGAATTCCCAGCATGCAACCGCGGTAAACTTCTCCGTAGCTTGATTGATCAATCGAGTCTGGTCCTACTCAACGACGGAACACCAACTATGATCAACGCACCAGGTGGTAGAGACTCAGCAATCGACCTCACACTCACAACTACGGGTCTGGCGAGAAAAACTAACTGGACAGTACAAGAAGAGGAATTTGGTAGCACACATATGACCATCCGCCTGGAAATTAGTCATGAAATCCCGAAAAACGAAAAAACCTTCACCAAAATCAATAAATTGATCGAGGAATTAAACAGCATCAGACCGCAGTTCTTGTATAACCCTGAAGAAATGGTTACAACGATCGAAGCGGCAGTCAAAGCCTCTTCTTACACCTTCAAGAACAAAAAAATCAACTTTCTCAAACCTTGGTGGACGAAAAACATCGGAGAATTGTATGCTGCAAAGAGAGATGCACTCCGAAACTACAACCGGAACAAAACGGAATCCAACTTCATCTTTCTAAAGCATGAACGCGCTCGTTTCAAGAAAGAAGTAAGGAAGACGAAACGAACGTATGTGAGAGGACTAACTGAGAAAATCGACGAATCCACACCTGCTAGACAGCTATGGAACCTGGTCAAAGGAGTGGACACTGCACTGACAGGGAAATATAAGAAACTGGTGGATCTGACGGACGATGAAGGGTTGAACTTCATGGAGCTGTATTTTGGGAACAAATTCCGTCACCTATACTTACCGAGGACCACTACTGAGAAAGACCTAGAGGGATACGAAATGGCACTAAAAGATGAAGAGATCCTCCTAGTGTTACAAAAAAGAAAAACACACTCTGCACCTGGACCAAACGGTTTTTTATACGATGTGTTCAAACAACTTAATCCGGAAATGCAGCGGAAAATCTGCGAAATGTTAAGTCGAGTCTTTGTTACCGAAGAAATACCAGAATCATGGCGAACTACGGAGGTAAGACCAATCCCAAAGAAGTCAGGAGAAGCCATACAAATAAATAACATGCGACCTATAGCCCTGATGAACATCGAAATCAAACTAATAAATTCCGTCATCAAGGATCGTCTGACAGAAATTGCGGCCATAAAACATCTAATTCCAAAGCTTTCTTTCGGATTTAGAAAACATGTGTCTGCATCGACGTGTGTAAACTACGTGGTAAATGCGATTCATACTGCGAAAGAATCGAAAAAGGAGTTCTTTGTTGTTTTTCTGGATGTTAGTAAAGCGTACGACTCGGTGAACACCAGTACCTTGTTGGAAATCCTGACTAAGGCAAAAATACCAGAAAAACTAATTTCCTGGCTGTTCGAATACTTGAAAAGTCGCAAAATGCGACTAAGGACGGAGTCAAATATCATCGAAACCGAGAAACCTTCAACCTTTACACATCTTCTCTGCATGAGCTCTCCACGGAAAATGAGGTATTGGTTCAATTTGCGGATGACTTCGCAACGATTGTAGTAGCAGACACGGTCGAGGAAGTTGCGGAAAACTGCAATATCTTTCTACAAAAAATCTCCGACAAACTGACGTCTCTCAACTTGGAAGTAAGCCCGCACAAATCAGCTGTAATCCCGTTTACCAGGAAACATGTCGACCATATAAGGATTAAGATGAGAGGAGCAAATGTCGAATTAGCAAATACGCATGCATACCTAGGGTACGTGTTAGATCGTACCTTGTCGCACAGAAAACATATTGAGTCAGTAGTCGAGAAAGCTGAGAAAAAATTAGGTCTAATGAAGATGCTATCTAGGAAGTCCAGTGGGGCCAATCCCGAAACGCTCGTGAAAATAGGAAATGCCCTAATCCGGAGTAGAATGGAATACGGAGCATCAGTCTACGGGAGTGCAGCAAAAACCAACCTTATCAAACTACAAGTTGTGCAAAACGCTTACACACGGAAGGCAATGAACCACCTTAATAAGTGCTTTTGTGCATTTGATTTTAGCCTGTCTAGAACGACTATAAGAAAACATATTTTAAGATTTTCATGTGTTAGCATCAGTGTTTGTTTATCTTATGTCTGTTGGGTTGAAATGTGTACCTGTTGATGATATAATTATGAATAAATGAAATTAAAGAAATCTTCATAGCCTCTTGAAACGATGCCTCTGAGCTTCTTGAAAGGATTCTTCACAGCCTCCCGGAAGAAGGCTTCCGAGCTCCTCGAAGCTAGACTTTCAAGCTTCTTGAAAGGAGACATCCGAGCCTCTTGAAAATGGGCTTTCGAGCCTTTTCCAGGGAGGCTTCCGAGCTACTTAAAAAGAGGCTGCTGGGTATCTTAAAAGGACGCTTTTGATCTTCTTGAAAGTACGCTTCCAAGCCTCTTTAAAGAAGAGTTTCGAGCCTCTTGAAGGAAGGTTTTCAAGCCTCTTGAAAGGAGGCTTCCGAACCACTTGAAAAAGAGGTTTCCGAGTCTCTTGAAGTAGGCTCCCAAGCCTCTTGAAAGAAGGCTTCAATGCCTCTTAAAAGAGTTTTCCGAGCCTCTTGAAAAGAGATCTCCAAGCTGCTTAAAGAGGCTTCCGAAGGGTGCTCCCAAGCAGCACAACTTGTTTCACTACTGAACATTTCACTGTGTTGCAACTATTCGGAAAGAAACAATCTTTGCGTATGTGCCATCAAATAGACTCAAGATTTTAGTTCAGAAGCATATTTTTAACATATTATCCAACATTTTGTTTCGATCAGGCAGTGGTGTCCTACACTGTATTTTCAGTGTGCACGCTCCTGTGGCTCTGGTGTGCATGTTTTGAGTGTGCAACAACATTGCGATCAGGCAGATTACACAGATTTTTTTAAATTTGTTTATTCGACATTTTGTTCTTTGGATCTTCATCGCACATCCCTTCATCCACTGCGCTCGTTGTGAAGGGCAGGATTCAATAGATCTACTGATCGCCATGCATATTATGTTCAAGACAAAGTTTTGAAATAGAAAAAAATACACAATTATCAAAACTTAATCAATGAGTTTTGATTAAAATTGTAATTCATCCGCCATTACGCATTTTTGTTCGAGGTACCCCCTGAGCTCGGCGAAGGTATCCCCAGGGGTACATGTACCCCAATTGAGAACCGCTGTCTTACATGATTTTTTTTGTATTGCGTTTATTTGACAGGCTCAGGTGTGTATACCACTTAACGGAGCCGAGACTCTTTATGATATTTACTATCGATATCATCTTATTATCAACAGTTAGTAAGAGGAAAGTGGCATATACCAAGATACTCGTGGTGACTCAAGGTTAGATTGCGTAATTTCAGGACAGACGAGGTTGGGATTTAGGTTTGAGGTATTACAGCTGCTCATCCGGGTATTTGACATCATTAACGGTACGGCGTAGCGTCATGCTCGAGCTGTGGTTCGTCGGGGAGCATCTTCCGGATGACCATAGCTTCGTGTTACACGGAATAATAAGACAAAGACAAGAAAAATGAACTGAGAAAGAAGAAAAAATATGTCAAACGAGCAAAGAAAGGCATAGATGGCCAGCATATACATTAGAGTGGGGCGCAGTTGTATGGAAAAACGCAAACTTCGTCCGATCAAGTGAGATCAAGGTTTTTCTGAATCGTTTTGGGCCCCAATCAACTGTGCAAAATAGGGGCTCGATTGGTTGCAACCTCGCATGCCGCATCGCGTTTTAAATTTACATGGAGATTAGTATGGGAAAACGTACTTTTTTACATTTTTGCTCTTAGCGGCTTCAATTTATCATCAATCACGTGACTCAATACGTTAGCATCTAGTCTGGAAGATGCTGAAAGACTTTGCCGAAGAAGGTACGTAGCTGGAAGGTCTACAAAAAATGTTATTACGTTTCGAAAATTGATTGTGTAAACCATATGCAAGAAATCAATGTTTCTGCCAGCACTACCGGACAACCTATGGTTCTCGAAGGGCAAAACCCATTTTCCTTCTCGTCGGATTTTTTTCTTTGTGAAATGATTCCGGATAACTCCCATTAGCTCTAAAGCCCTATAAGATCAATTATTTTCAAATAACACTCAATTAAATTATTGGTCTACGTAGTACGGCAGTGCTGGCAGAATAAACGATTTTTTGCATATGGTTTGAACACTCAATGTTCTAAGCGTTATAACTTTTTTCGTGGACGTTCCAGCAACGTGCCTTCTTCAGCAAAGTTTTTCGGCATCCTTTGGGTTATACTTTAACGCAATGTTCCACTTGGTTTACGATGAACTGAAGCCTTTAGTAGTAGAAATACGTTCTCCCATACTAATTTCCATACAAACTTCAAACGCGATGCGGAAAGCGAGGAAGCAACCAATCGGTCCCAAATTCTGCACAGTTGTTCAGGACCCAGAATGGCTTCGAAAAACCATTGATTTGAAAAAATGACCATGACGCCCCACTCTAATATACATATTCCACATCGCGACACCCCCAAAACACCTCTTACTTCCTTTTAGGGTTGTTTACGTCGATGTCATCGTAACCGGCTACACACCTACTTCTCACATGATTATAACATCTTCTAAAACAAATGTTTTTCAGTTTAAGCCACTGAAGAAAAATTTGATTTATAATAGTATATGATTGCTGTCACCACTGAGTAATTCTCGCTGAAACCGGGCCACTATTTGCACGAGGTTCTTAAAAATACCTAAATTTATGTTCATTCGTAAGCTTTTGGCGAGTACATTAAGGATCAGATTAAAATTCTTCAGAAAGACAGACCCCTCGATAGTTATACACGAAATCACGTTTATCGACCCCTCGAATTTTGACTTGACACCTTGACACCAACTGTCATAACTTCAACATTCCTCAACTGATCTTAGAGATCAACATATTGTTGGAAAGAGGAAGAGTGTATCCTCAAAAATAGAGGCAGCCATATTGAATTTGGATGCCATCTTGGCTTTCTTTTTGAAAACTATTTTTCCGCAAGGTTCGCAATTTGGTAAACTGTACATAACTTTTGATAGAAAAACATACACCTGAGATTTTTGGACAAAATGCCCAATATAAGCTTTCCATCGATGTTTTAATATTCAAAATCGGTGGTTGCCAACCAGGCGGAAAAATAGTTTTCAAAAAGAAATCCAAGATGGCGGCCAAATTCAATATTACTGCCTCTATTTTTATTATTAAAATTGAGGATACACTCTTCGTCTTTCCTACGATATGCTGATCTTTATGATCGGTTGAGAAATGTTGGAGTTATGACAGTTTTGGTGAGTCAAGAATTGACAAAAATCGATGGGTCCATTAAAATGATTTCGTGTATAACTAACGAGGGATTCATCTTTCTGAAGAATTTAACACGGATCCTTAATATACTCGCCGAAAGCTTTCGAATGAATATGAATTTAGGCATTTTTAGGTATATTCAATAACTGCTCCATTGGATTCGATTTCCATTCATCTCGTAACACTCTCCGTACGAATATTTCTCACCTTCTAAACGACAATCAGTAGTAGCTAGGCCTAGATTTAAGTTTATTGTTGGATGGAGTTTTAAGCCGAATTGTATCATTTGGATATTGTAATCTGTTGATGCATAGAAAAGATGAGGAGGTTTTGCGCCCGCTTGAGTGAGAGCTAATGAATTTCTAACTGTTCAACTCAAGCGGGCTTTTCCCTGCTCCCAATAAATAAATAAATAAATAAAATAAATAAAGTGGCCCGGTCTCAGCGAGAATTACAAAAATTACCACTGCAATTCCTACATTCTTTAATTCCTTAATCCCTTAATTCCTTAATCCCTTAATTCCTTAATTCCTTAATCCCTAATTCCTCAATCCTCACCTCCTCAATTCCTTATTCCATTCCTCAATTCCTCAATTCCTCAATCCCCACCCCTTAATCCCTAATTCCTCAATTCCTTAATTCCACCTTAATTCAATTCTCAATTCCTCACCTCAATTCCTTAATTCTTAATTCCACCTTAATTCCTTAATTCCTTAATTCCTTAATTCCTTAATTCCATTCCTTAATTCACCTTAATTCCTTAATTCCTTAATTCCTTAATTCCTTAATTCCTCACCTTACCTTAATTCCTTAATTCCTTAATTCCTTAATTCCTTAATTCCTTAATTCCTTAATTCCTTAATTCCTTAATTCCTTAATTCCTTAATTCCTTAATTCCTTAATTCCTTAATTCCTTAATTCCTCAATTCCTTAATTCCTTAATTCTCAATGGATATATCTTTTGTTGCAACTGATAGGGTTTATCGACAGTACACCCATTTCCTCACCAATTCAAATATTTTATATCTTTTTTCAGGAATTCTTATCCCGGCTGTAGTTTCGGATAAAATGAAACAGTATCAACAATGGATGCCGTCGCAGTTCATATCGTCAAAAAAGCCACCTCTTCAAATCTCCGAAAACTTGCCGTCAGAAAGCGAAAGGCATCGTCCTATAAATTTCGCAGAGTGCGATTAAAGTGGATTCTCAACTATGCCTCATGCGTTCTTTCATTGCTGTTGTATATTCCCATTGTGTCGTGTAATCGCCCCCCTCGATTCTTGATTGATGGTCATTCGGAAATAGTGCTTAGGTTGAAGGAGGGTCCCGATACGCCAGTCGGAACCCTGATTTACAAATTGAAAGGTTATGATCCGGATGGTGACCCCTTGACATTCGGAGTTCGCGAGGCAATTGATAGTGATGTGATTCGAGTTGAAAGAAGTGGAGTGAATGAAGCTAATGTCTATTTGAATAGTGAACTCGACCGAGAAACCAAAGATGAGTACTCGTTGATTCTTACGCTAAGTGACGGTCGGCTTGGTGATTTTTCCGTTACCCAGAGTATGCTGCTGCTAGTGGAAGACGTTAACGACAACGAACCGATATTCAAGCCATACACATCGGCTGTAGAAGTGCCGGAGAATAGCAAACCTGGAATTATTGCTTCGGTGGAGGCAACCGACCGTGATGAAGGAGCATATGGCCAGGTCGTTTACTACCTGGAAGAATTAGATGGCGATAATGATGTGTTTACCATATCTACCACCTATGGGAAAGGGATTATTCGATTAATTGGTTCGTTAGACTACGAAAGGAAAAGTTTATACCAGCTGCGTGTCCTGGCAAAGGATAGAGCCAATCAGGTAGGTTTACTTTTAATAGCGGCATGAATACGATGAGAAATTTCTTTGAATAGACTATAATAGCAATTGTTGAACAAGGTGGTTGCATAACAGAACAGCGTTTTATGCCTTTATCGTGCGCAAAGGTTCAATGCAATCAATATCGGGTGGGAAGTCGAAGGGACGAGCGTTATATATTAATCGTCCCAGATTGAGATAAAATGATGTCTGTATCAATTTGCACTCCTTGAGAAAATCTCTGTTGTTTTAAGGAGCATTCGTCAAATTAGACAAAGAATAATTAGAAAAATAATAATTTGTAATTGATTTCATTATATATGTTACTAGCTGTATGTACAGTTGATGCAAAAGTATAAAATTGCTAATGTCGATCCTGTTTGCGTAACCAACATTTTATTTGTTTCGACGCAACCAGCGGATGGCAGATTTTAAAACAGTTCTGTACTAAAATCTTGCGAACTTGTTTAAAAATTTTGGTAATGCATTCTCTGTATATGAAACTTGTAGTTTTTGTAACAAAACCTTGCAGAATCTGTTTATGCCAAGATTTTATACAGAATTGTTAGATTTTTAAATGAAATTAAATGAAATTAAATAAAATTAAATGAAATTTAATGAAATTAAATGGAATTAAATGAAATTAAATGAAATTAAATGAAATTAAATGGAATTAAATGAAATTAAATGAAATTAAATGAAATTAAATGAAATTAAATGAAATTAAATGAAATTAAATGAAATTAAATGAAATTAAATGAAAATAAATGAAATTAGATGAAATTAAATGAAATTAAATGAAATTAAATGAAATTAAATGAAAATAAATGAAAATGAAAAAATAAAATGAAATTAAATGAAATTAGGTGAAATTAAATGAAATTAAATGAAATTAAATGAAATTAAATGAAATTAAATGAAATTAAATGAAATTAAATGAAATTAAATGAAATTGAATGAAATTAAATGACATTAAATATAATTAAATGAAATTAAATAAAATTAAATGAAATTAAATGAAATTAAATGAAATTAAATTAAATTAATGGAAATTAAATGAAAATAAATGAAATTAAATGAAATTAAATGAAATTAAATGAAATTAAATGAAATTGATGAAATCAAATGAAATTAAATGAAATTAAATGAAATTAAATGAAATTAAATGAAATAAAATGAAATTAAATGAAATTAGGTGAAATTAAATGAAATTAAATGAAATTAAATGAAATTAAATGAAATTAAATGAAATTAAATGAAATTAAATGAAATTAAATGAAATTAAATGAAATTAAATGAAATTAAATGAAATTAAATGAAATTAAATGAAATTAAATGAAAATAAATGAAATTAGATGAAATTAAATGAAATTAAATGAAATTAAATGAAAATGAAAAAATAAAATGAAATTAAATGAAATTAGGTGAAACTAAATGAAATTAAATGAAATTAAATGAAATTAAATGAAATTAAATGAAATTAAATGAAATTAAATGAAATTAAATGAAATTAAATGAAATTAAATGAAATTAAATGAAATTAAATGAAATTAAATGAAATTAAATGAAATTAAATGGAGTTAAATGAAATTAAATGAAATTAAATGAAATTAAATGAAATTAAATGAAATTAAATGAAATTAAATGAAATTAAATGAAATTAAATGAAATTAAATGAAATTAAATGAAATTAAATTAAATTAAATTAAATTAAATGAAATTAAATGAAATTAAATGAAATTAAATGAAATTAAATGAAATTAAATGAAATTAAATGAAATTAAATGAAATTAAATGAAATTAAATGAAATTAAATGAAATTAAATGAAATTTAATGAAATTAAATGCAATTAAATGCAATTAAATGAAATTAAATAAATTGAATGAAATTAAATGAAATTAAATAAATTAAATGAAATTAAATGAAATTAAATGAAATTAAATGAAATTAAATGAAATTAAATGAAATTAAATGAAATTAAATGAAATTAAATGAAATTAAATGAAATTAAATGAAATTAAATGAAATTAAATGAAATGAAATGAAATGAAATGAAATGAAATGAAATGAAATGAAATGAAATGAAATGAAATGAAATGAAATGAAATGAAATGAAATGAAATGAAATGAAATGAAATGAAATGAAATGAAATGAAATGAAATGAAATGAAATGAAATGAAATGAAATGAAATGAAATGAAATGAAATGAAATGAAATGAAATGAAATGAAATGAAATGAAATGAAATGAAATGAAATGAAATGAAATGAAATGAAATGAAATGAAATGAAATGAAATGAAATGAAATGAAATAAATTAAATGAAATTAAATAAATTAAATGAAATTAAATGAAATTAAATGAAATTAAATAAATTAAATGAAATTAAATAAATTAAATGAAATTAAATGAAATTAAATGAAATTAAATGAAATTCAATGAAATTAAATAAAATTAAATGAAATCAAATGAAATTAAATGAAATTAAATGAAATAAAATTAAATGAAATTAAATGAAATTAAATGAAATTAAATGAAATTAAATGAAATTAAATGAAATTAAATGAAATTAAATGAAATTAAATGAAATTAAATGAAATTAAATGAAATTAAATGAAATTAAATGAAATTAAATGAAATTAAATGAAATTAAATGAAATTAAATGAAATTAAATGAAATTAAATGAAATTAAATGAAATTAAATGAAATTAAATGAAATTAAATGAAATTAAATGAAATTAAATGAAATTAAATGAAATTAAATGAAATTAAATGAAATTAAATGAAATTAAATGAAATTAAATGAAATTAAATGAAATTAAATGAAATTAAATGAAATTAAATGAAATTAAATGAAATTAAATGAAATTAAATGAAATTAAATGAAATTAAATGAAATTAAATGAAATTAAATGAAATTAAATGAAATTAAATGAAATTAAATGAAATTAAATGAAATTAAATGAAATTAAATGAAATTAAAATGAAATTAAATGAAATTAAATGAAATTAAATGAAATTAAATGAAATTAAATGAAATTAAATGAAATTAAATGAAATTAAATGAAATTAAATGAAATTAAATGAAATTAAATGAAATTAAATGAAATTAAATGAAATTAAATGAAATTAAATGAAATTAAATGAAATTAAATGAAATTAAATGAAATTAAATGAAATTAAATGAAATTAAATGAAATTAAATGAAATTAAATGAAATTAAATGAAATTAAATGAAATTAAATGAAATTAAATGAAATTAAATGAAATTAAATGAAATTAAATGAAATTAAATGAAATTAAATGAAATTAAATGAAATTAAATGAAATTAAATGAAATTAAATGAAATTAAATGAAATTAAATGAAATTAAATGAAATTAAATGAAATTAAATGAAATTAAATGAAATTAAATGAAATTAAATGAAATTAAATGAAATTAAATGAAATTAAATGAAATTAAATGAAATTAAATGAAATTAAATGAAATTAAATGAAATTAAATGAAATTAAATGAAATTAAATGAAATTAAATGAAATTAAATGAAATTAAATGAAATTAAATGAAATTAAATGAAATTAAATGAAATTAAATGAAATTAAATGAAATTAAATGAAATTAAATGAAATTAAATGAAATTAAATGAAATTAAATGAAATTAAATGAAATTAAATGAAATTAAATGAAATTAAATGAAATTAAATGAAATTAAATGAAATTAAATGAAATTAAATGAAATTAAATGAAATTAAATGAAATTAAATGAAATTAAATGAAATTAAATGAAATTAAATGAAATTAAATGAAATTAAATGAAATTAAATGAAATTAAATGAAAATTAAATTAAATTAAATGAATTTAAATGAAATTAAATGAAATTAAATGAAATTAAATGAAATTAAATGAAATTAAATGAAATTAAATGAAATTAAATGAAATTAAATGAAATTAAATGAAATTAAATGAAATTAAATGAAATTAAATGAAATTAAATGAAATTAAATGAAATTAAATGAAATTAAATGAAATTAAATGAAATTAAATGAAATTAAATGAAATTAAATGAAATTAAATGAAATTAAATGAAATTAAATGAAATTAAATGAAATTAAATGAAATTAAATGAAATTAAATGAAATTAAATGAAATTAAATGAAATTAAATGAAATTAAATGAAATTAAATGAAATTAAATGAAATTAAATGAAATTAAATGAAATTAAATGAAATTAAATGAAATTAAATGAAATTAAATGAAATTAAATGAAATTAAATGAAATTAAATGAAATTAAATGAAATTAAATGAAATTAAATGAAATTAAATGAAATTAAATGAAATTAAATGAAATTAAATGAAATTAAATGAAATTAAATGAAATTAAATGAAATTAAATGAAATTAAATGAAATTAAATGAAATTAAATGAAATTAAATGAAATTAAATGAAATTAAATGAAATTAAATGAAATTAAATGAAATTAAATGAAATTAAATGAAATTAAATGAAATTAAATGAAATTAAATGAAATTAAATGAAATTAAATGAAATTAAATGAAATTAAATGAAATTAAATGAAATTAAATGAAATTAAATGAAATTAAATGAAATTAAATGAAATTAAATGAAATTAAATGAAATTAAATGAAATTAAATGAAATTAAATGAAATTAAATGAAATTAAATGAAATGAAATGAAATTAAAGGAAATTAAATGAAATTAAATGAAATTAAATGAAATTAAATGAAATTAAATGAAATTAAATGAAATTAAATGAAATTAAATGAAATTAAATGAAATTAAATGAAATTAAATGAAATTAAATGAAATTAAATGAAATTAAATGAAATTAAATGAAATTAAATGTAATTAAATGAAATTAAATGAAATTAAATGAGATTAAATGAAATAAATTAATTAAATTTAATGAAATTAAATGAATTAAATGAAATTAAATGAAATTAAATGAGGTTAAATGAAATTAAATGAAATTAAATGAAATTATCTGAAATTAAATGAAATTAAATGAAATTAAATGAAATTGAATGAAATTAAATGAAATTAAAATGAATGAAATTAAATGAAATTAAATGAAATTAAATGAAATTAAATGAAATTAAATGAAATTAAATTAAATTAAATGAAATTAAATGAAATTAAATGAAATTAAATGAAATTAAATGAAATTAAATGAAATTAAATGAAATTAAATGAAATTAAATGAAATTAAAATGAAATTAAATGAAATTAAATGAAATTAAAATGAAATTAAATTAAATTAAATTGAATAAAATTAAATCAAATTAAATTAAATGAAACTAAATGGAATAAAATTGTATTAAATGAAATTGAATAAAATTAAATGAAATTAAATAAATTAAATGAAATTAAATGAAATTAAATGAAATTAAATGAAATTAAATGAAATTAAATGAAATTAAATGAAATTAAATGAAATTAAATGAAATTAAATGAAATTAAATGAAATTAAATGAAATTAAATGAAATTAAATGAAATTAAATAAATTAAATTAAATTAAATGAAATTAAATGAAATTAAATGAAATTAAATGAAATTAAATGAAATTAAATGAAATTAAATGAAATTAAATGAAATTAAATGAAATTAAATGAAATTAAATGAAATTAAATGAAATTAAATGAAATTAAATGAAATTAAATGAAATTAAATTAATTTAATTGAAATTAAATAAATTAAATGAAATTAAATGAAATTAAATGAAATTAAATGAAATTAAATGAAATTAAATGAAATTAAATGAAATTAAATGAAATTAAATGAAATTAAATGAAATTAAATGAAATTAAATGAAATTAAATGAAATTAAATAAATTAAATGAAATTGAATGAAATTAAATGAAATTAAATGAAATTAAATGAAATTAAATGAAATTAAATGAAATTAAATGAAATTAAATGAAATTAAATGAAATTAAATGAAATTAAATGAAATTAAATGAAATTAAATGAAATTAAATGAAATTAAATGAAATTAAATGAAATTAAATTAAATTAAATGAAATTAAATGGAATTAAATGGAATTAAATGAAATTAAATGAAATTAAATGAAATTAAATGAAATTAAATGAAATTAAATGAAATTAAATGAAATTAAATGAAATTAAATGAAATTAAATGAAATTAAATGAAATTAAATGAAATTAAATGAAATTAAATGAAATTAAATGAAATTAAATGAAATTAAATGAAATTAAATGAAATTAAATGAAATTAAATGAAATTAAATGAAATTAAATGAAATTAAATGAAATTAAATGAAATTAAATGAAATTAAATGAAATTAAATGAAATTAAATGAAATTAAATGAAATTAAATGAAATTAAATGAAATTAAATGAAATTAAATGAAATTAAATGAAATTAAATGAAATTAAATGAAATTAAATAAATTAAATGAAATTAAATGAAATAAATGAAATTAAATGAAATTTAATGAAATTCAATGAAATTAAATGAAATTAAATGAAATTAAATGAAATTAAATGAAATTAAATGAAATTAAATGAAATTAAATTAAATTAAATGAAATTAAATGAAATTAAATGAAATTAAATGAAATTAAATGAAATTAAATGAAATTAAATGAAATTAAATTAAATTAAATGAAATTAAATAAATTAAATGAAATTAAATAAATTAAATGAAATTAAATGAAATTAAATGAAATTAAATGAAATTAAATGAAATTAAATGAAATTAAATGAAATTAAATGAAATTAAATGAAATTAAATGAAATTAAATGAAATTAAATGAAATTAAATAAATTAAATGAAATTAAATGAAATAAACTGTAATAAAATGAAATTAAATGAAATTAAATGAAATTAAATGAAATTAAATGAAATTAAATGAAATTAAATGATATTAAATGAAATTAAATGAAATTAAATAAATTAAATGAAATAAATGGAATTAAATGAAATTAAATGAAATTAAATGAAATTAAATGAAATTAAATGAAATTAAATGAAATTAAATGAAATTAAATGAAATTAAATGAAATTAAATGAAATTAAATAAATTAAATGAAATTAAATGAAATTAAATGAAATTAAATGAAATTAAATGAAATTAAATGAAATTAAATGAAATTAAATAAATTAAATGAAATTAAATGAAATAAATGAAATTAAATGAAATTCAATGAAATTAAATGAAATTAAATGAAATTAAATGAAATTAAATGAAATTAAATGGAACTAAATGAAATTAAATGAAATTAAATGAAATTAAATGAAATTAAATGAAATTAAATGAAATTAAATGAAATTAAATTAAATTAAATGAAATTAAATAAATTAAATGAAATTAAATAAATTAAATGAAATTAAATGAAATTAAATGAAATTAAATGAAATTAAATGAAATTAATTGAAATTTAATGAAATTAAATGAAATTAAATGAAATTAAATGAAATTAAATAAATTAAATGAAATTAAATGAAATAAATGGAATTAAATGAAATTAAATGCGCAGGCCCAATAAGCCGCCTGGAAAACCAATAATTACGAACAATATAAGAGATAATGCGACTCGATATAATCGGCAAAGACCTAGGCGACGAATAAAGGATCACGATTGGAAGCTTGGAACATGGAACTGCAAGTCGCTAGGTTTCGCAGGTTGCGACAGGATGATCTACGATGAATTACATCCCCGCAACTTCGACGTCGTGGCGCTGCAGGAGATTTGCTGGACAGGACAGAAGGTGTGGAAAAGCGGGCATCGGGCGGCTACCTTCTACCAAAGCTGTGGCACCACCAACGAGCTGGGAACCGGCTTCATAGTGCTGGGAAAGATGCGCCAACGCGTGATTGGGTGGCAGCCAATCAACGCAAGGATGTGCAAGCTGAGGATTAAAGGCCGTTTCTTCAACTATAGCATCATCAACGTGCACTGCCCACACGAAGGGAGACCCGACGACGAGAAAGAAGCGGTCTACGCACAGCTGGAGCAGACATACGATGGGTGCCCACTGCGGGACGTCAAAATCGTCATCGGTGACATGAACGCGCAGGTAGGAAGGGAGAAATGTATAGACCGGTCATCGGACCGGATAGTCTGCACACCGTATCGAATGACAACGGCCAACGATGCATAAACTTCGCAGCCTCCCGCGGAATGGTAGTCCGAAGCACCTTCTTTCCCCGCAAAAATATCCACAAGGCCACATGGAGATCACCTAACCAAGAAACGGAAAACCAAATCGACCACGTTCTAATCGACGGTAAATTCTTCTCCGACATCACGAACGTCCGCACTTACCGCAGTGCGAATATTGAATCCGACCACTACCTCGTTGCAGTTTGCCTGCGCTCAAAACTCTCGACGGTGTACAACACGCGTCGAAGTCGGACGCCGCGGCTTAATATTGGGCGGCTACAAGACGGTAGACTAGCCCAAGAATACGCGCAGCAGCTGGAAGTGGCACTCCCAACGGAAGAGCAGCTAGGCGCAGCGTCTCTTGAAGATGGCTGGAGAGATATTCGATCCGCCATTGGTAGCACCGCAACCGCTGCACTTGGCACGGTGCCCCGGATCGGAGAAACGACTGGTATGACGGCGAATGTGAGCAGTTAGTAGAAGAGAAGAATGCAGCATGGGCGAGATTGCTGCAACACCGCACGAGAGCGAATGAGGCACGATATAAACAGGCGCGGAACAGACAAAACTCGATTTTCCGGAGGAAAAGCGTCAGCAGGAAGATCGAGACCGTGAAGAGACGGAGCAACTGTACCGCACTAATAACACACGAAAGTTCTATGAGAAGTTGAACCGTTCACGTAAGGGCCGTGCCACAGCCCGATATGTGGGCGACATAAACGGGAACCTTCTTACGAACGAGCGTGAGGTGATCCAAAGGTGGCAGCAGCACTACGAAGAGCACCTGAATGGCGATGTGGCAGACGAAGATGGCGGTATGGTGATGGACCCAGGGAACGCGCGCAGGACATAATTGTACCGACCCCGGATCTCCAGGAAATCCAGGAGGAGATTGGTCGGCTGAAGAACAACAAAGCCCCTGGGGTTGACCAACTACCAGGAGAGCTATTTAAACACGGTGGTGAGGCACTGGCTAGAGCGCTGCACTGGGTCATTACCAAGATTTGGGAGGAGGAAGTTTTGCCGCAGGAGTGGATGGAAGGTGTCGTGTCCCATCTACAAAAGGGCGATAAGCTGGATTGTAGCAACTACCGCGCAATCACATTGCTGAACGCCGCCTACAAAGGTACTCTCCCAAATTTTATGCCGTCGACTAGCACCAATTGCAAGGGAGTTCGTGGGGCAGTACCAGGCGAGTTTTATGGGCGAACGCTCCACCACGGACCAGGTGTTCGCCATTCGCCAAGTACTGCAGAAGTGCCGCGAATACAACGTGCCCACACATCATCTATTCATCGACTTCAAAGCCGCATATGATACAATCGATCGGGACCAGCTATGGCAGCTAATGCACGAAAACGGATTTCCGGATAAACTGACACGGTTGATCAAAGCGACGATGGATCGGGTGATGTGCGTAGTTCGAGTTTCAGGGGCATTCTCGAGTCCCTTCGAAACCCGCAGAGGGTTACGGCAAGGTGATGGTCTTCGTGTCTGCTATTCCACATAGCTCTGGAAGGTAATACGAAGAGCAGGGATTAACACGAGTGGCACAATTTTCAATAAGTCCGTCCAGCTATTTGGCTTCGCTGACGACATAGATATTATGGCACGTAACTTTGAGAAGATGGAGGAAGCCTACATCAGACTGAAGAGAGGAAGCCAAGCGGATTGGACTAGTCATCAACACGTCGAAGACGAAGTACATGATAGGAAGAGGTTCAAGAGAAGGCAATCAGAGCCACCCACCGCGAGTTGGCATCGGTGGTGATGAAATCGAGGTGGTAGAAGAATTTGTGTACTTGGGCTCACTGGTGACTGCCGAAAATGATACCAGCAGAGAAATTCGGAGGCGTATAGTGGCTGGAAATCGTGCATACTTTGGACTCCGCAAGACGCTTCGATCGAATAGAGTTCGCCGCCGTACCAAACTGACCATCTACAAAACGCTCATTAGACCGGTAGTCCTCTACGGACACGAGACCTGGACGACGCTCGTGGAGGACCAACACGCACTCGGAGTTTTCGAAAGGAAAGTGCTGCGTACCATCTATGGTGGGGTGCAGATGGCGGACGGTACATGGAGGAGGCGAATGAACCACGAGTTGCATCAGCTGTTGGGAGAATCATCCATCGTTCACACCGCGAAAATCGGACGACTGCGGTGGGCCGGGCACGTAGCCAGAATGTCGGACAATAACCCGGTGAAAATGGTTCTCGACAACGATCCGACGGGCACAAGAAGGCGAGGTGCGCAGCGGGCAAGGTGGATCGATCAGGTGGAAGATGACTTGCGGACCCTCCGTAGACTGCGTGGCTGGCGACGTGTTGCCATGGACCGAGCCGAATGGAGAAGACTCTTACATACCGCACAGGCCACTTCGGCCTTAGTCTGAATAAATAAATAAATAAATAAATGAAATTAAATGAAATTAAATGAAATTAAATGAAATTAAATGAAATTAAATAAATTAAATTAAATTAAATAAATTAAATGAAATTAAATAAATTAAATGAAATTAAATGAAATTAAATGAAATTAAATGAAATTAAATGAAATTAAATGAAATTAAATGAAATTAAATGAAATTAAATGAAATTAAATGAAATTAAATGAAATTAAATGAAATTAAATGAAATTAAATGAAATTAAATGAAATTAAATGAAATTAAATGAAATTAAATGAAATTAAATGAAATAAATGAAATTAAATGAAATTTAATGAAATTAAATGAAATTAAATGAAATTAAATGAAATTAAATTTAACTAAATGAAATTAAATGAAATTAAATGAAATTAAATGAAATTAAAAAGTAAAATTAAATGAAATTAAATGAAATTAAATGAAATTCAATGAAATTAAATGAAATTAAATGAAATTAAATGAAATTAAATGAAATTAAATGAAATTAAATAAATTAAATGAAATAAATGGAATTAAATGAAATTAAATGAAATTAAATGAAATTAAATGAAATTAAATGGAATTAAATGGAATTAAATGAAATTAAATGAAGTTAAATGAAATTAAATAAAATTAAATGGAATTAAATGAAATTAAATGAAATTAAATGAAATTAAATGAAATTAAATGAAATTAAATAAATTAAATGAAATTAAATAAATTAAATTAAATTAAATGAAATTAAATGAAATTAAATTAAATTAAATGAATTTAAATGAAATTAAATGAAATTAAATGAAATTAAATGAAATTAAATGAAATTAAATGGAATTAAATGAAATTAAATGAAATTAAATGAAATTAAATGAAATTAAAAGAAAATAAAAAAAATTAAATGAAAATAAATAAATTAAATTAAATTGAATAAATTAAATGAAATTAAATGAAATTAAATGAAATTAAATGAAATTAAATGAAATTAAATGAAATTAAATGAAATTAAATGAAATTAAATGAAATTAAATGAAATTAAATAAATTAAATGAAATTAAATGAAATAAATGAAATTAAATGAAATTAAATGAAATTAAATGAAATTAATTGAAATTAAATGAAATTAAATGAAATTATATGAAATTAAATGATATTAAATGAAATTAAATGAAATTAAATGAAATTAAATGAAATTAAATGAAATTGAATGAAATTAAATAAATTAAATGAAATTAAATAAATTAAATGAAATGAAATGAAATTAAATGAAATTAAATGAAATTGAATGAAATTAAATGAAATTAAATGAAATTAAATGAAATTAAATGGAATTAAATGAAATTAAATGAAATTAAATGAAATTGAATGAAATTGAATGAAATTAAATGAAATTAAGTGAAATTAAATGAAATTAAATGAAATTAAATAAATTAAATGAAATTAAATAAATTAAATAAATTAAATAAATTAAATTAAATTAAATGAAATTAAATGAAATTAAATGAATTTAAATGATATAAAATGAAATTAAATGAATTTAAATGACATTAAATAAAACAAAATGAAATTAAATGAAATTTAATGAAATTAAATAAAGTTCAATGAAATTAAATGAAATTAATTGAAATTAAAGGCAATTAAATAGAATTAAATGAAATTAGATAAATTAAATGAAATTAAATGAAATTAAATGAAATTAAATGAAATTAAATGAAATTAAATGAAATTAAATGAAATTAAATGAAATTAAATGAAATTAAATGAAATTAAATGAAATTAAATGAAATTAAATAAATTAAATGAAATTAAATGAAATTAAATGAAATTAAATGAAATTAAATGAAATTAAATAAATTAAATGAAATTAAATGAAATTAAATGAAATTAAATAAATTAAATGAAATTAAATGAAATTAAATGAAATTAAATGAAATTAAATGAAATTAAATGAAATTAAATGAAATTAAATGAAATTAAATGAAATTAAATGAAATTAAATGAAATTAAATGAAATTAAAGGCAATTAAATAAATTAAGTGAAATTAAATAAATTAAATGAAATTGAATGAAATTAAATGAAAATTAAATGAAATTAAATGAAATTAAATGAAATTAAATGAAATTAAATGAAATTAAATGAAATTAAATGAAATTAAATGAAATTAATTGAAATTAAAGGCAATTAAATAAATTAAGTGAAATTAAATAAATTAAATGAAATTGAATGAAATTAAATGAAATTAAATGAAATTAAATGGAATTAAATGAAATTAAATAAAATTAAATGAAATTAAATGAAATTAAATGAAATTAAATGAAATTAAATGAAATTAAATGAAATTAAATGAAATTAAATGAAATTAAATGAAATTAAATGAAATTAAATGAAATTAAATGAAATTAAATGAAATTAAATGAAATTAATTGAAATTAAAGGCAATTAAATAAATTAAGTGAAATTAAATAAATTAAATGAAATTGAATGAAATTAAATGAAATTAAATGAAATTAAATGAAATTAAATGAAATTAAATGAAATTAAATGAAATTAAATGAAATTAAATGAAATTAAATGAAATTAAATGAAATTAAATGAAATTAAAGGCAATTAAAATAAATTAAAGGAAATTAAATAAATTAAATGAAATTAAATGAAATTAAATAAATTAAATAAATCAAATGAAATTAAATGGAATTAAATGAAATTAAATGAAATTAAATGAAATTATATGAAATTAAATGAAATTAAATGAAATTAAATGAAATTGAATAAATTAAATGAAAATAAATGAAATTAAATGAAATTAAATGAAATTAAATGAAATTAAATAAATTAAATAAAATTAAATAAAATTAAATGGAATTAAATGAAATTAAATGGAATTAAATGAAATTAAATGAAATAAATGAAATTAAATGAAATTAAATGAAATTTAATGAAATTAAATGAAATTAAATGAAATTAAATGGAATTAAATGAAATTAAATGAAATTAAATGAAATTAAATAAATTAAATGAAATTAAATAAATTAAATGAAATGCAATGAAATTAAATGAAATTAAATGAAATTGAATGAAATTAAATGAAATTAAATGAAATTAAATGAAATTAAATGGAATTAAATGAAATTAAATGAAATTAAATGAAATTGAATGAAATTAAATGAAATTAAATGAAATTAAATGAAATTAAATGAAATTAAATGAAATTAAATAAATTAAATGAAATTAAATAAATTAAATAAATTAAATTAAATTAAATGAAATTAAATGAAATTAAATGAAATTAAATGAAATTAAATGAAATTAAATGAAATTAAATGAAATTAAATGAAATTAAATGAAATTAAATGAAATTAAATGAAATTAAATGAAATTAAATGAAATTAAATGAAATTAATTGAAATTAAAGGCAATTAAATAAATTAAGTGAAATTAAATAAATTAAATGAAATTAAATGAAATTAAATGAAATTAAATGAAATTAAATAAATTAAATGAAATTAAATGAAATTAAATGAAATTAAATGAAATTAAATGAAATTAAATGAAATTAAATGAAATTAAATGAAATTAAATAAATTAAATGAAATTGAATGAAATTAAATGAAATTAAATGAAATTAAATGAAATTAAATGAAATTAAATGAAATTAAATGAAATTAAATGAAATTAAATGAAATTAAATGAAATTAAATGAAATTAAATGAAATTAAATGAAATTAAATGAAATTAAATGAAATTAAATAAATTAAATGAAAATAAATGAAATTAAATGAAATTAAATGAAATTAAATAAATTAAATGAAATTAAATGAAATTAAATGAAATTAAATGAAATTAAATTAAATTAAATGAAATTAAATGAAATTAAATGAAATTAAATGAAATTAAATGAAATTAAATGAAATTAAATGAAATTAAATGGAATTAAATGAAATTAAATGAAATTAAATGAAATTAAATAAATTTAATTAAAACAAATAAATTGAATGAAATTAAATAAATTAAATGAAATTAAATAAATTAAATGAAATTAAATGAAATTAAATGAAATTAAATGAAATTAAATGAAATTAAATGAAATTAAATGAAATTAAATGAAATTAAATGAAATTAAATGAAATTAAATGAAATTAAATGAAATTAAATGAAATTAAATGAAATTAAATGAAATTAAATGAAATTAAATGAAATTAGATGAAATTAAATGAAATTAAATGAAATTAAATGAAATTAAATGAAATTAAATAAATTAAAAGAAATTAAATTAAATTAAATGAAATTAAATGAAATAAAATTAAATTAAATGAAATTAAATTAAATTAAATGAAATTAAATGAAATTAAATGAAATTAAATGAAATTAAATGAAATTAAATGGAATTAAATGAAATTAAATGAAATTAAATGAAATTAAATAAATTTAATTAAAACAAATAAATTGAATGAAATTAAATAAATTAAATGAAATTAAATAAATTAAATGAAATTAAATGAAATTAAATGAAATTAAATGAAATTAAATGAAATTAAATGAAATTAAATGAAATTAAATGAAATTAAATGAAATTAAATGAAATTAAATGAAATTAAATGAAATTAAATGAAATTAAATGAAATTAAATGAAATTAAATGAAATTAGATGAAATTAAATGAAATTAAATGAAATTAAATGAAATTAAATGAAATTAAATTAAATTAAATGAAATTAAATAAATTAAATGAAATTAAATAAATTAAATGAAATTAAATGAAATTAAATGAAATTAAATGAAATTAAATGAAATTAAATGAAATTAAATGAAATTAAATGAAATTAAATGAAATTAAATGAAATTAAATAAATTAAATGAAATTAAATGAAATAAATGGAATTAAATGAAATTAAATGAAATTAAATGAAATTAAATGAAATTAAATGAAATTAAATGAAATTAAATGAAATTAAATAAATTAAATGAAATTAAATGAAATTAAATGAAATTGAATGAAATTAAATGAAATTAAATGAAATTAAATGAAATTAAATGAAATTAAATGAAATTAAATGAAATTAAATAAATTAAATGAAATTAAATGAAATAAATGAAATTAAATGAAATTCAATGAAATTAAATGAAATTAAATGAAATTAAATGAAATTAAATGAAATTAAATGAAATTAAATGGAACTAAATGAAATTAAATGAAATTAAATGAAATTAAATGAAATTAAATGAAATTAAATGAAATTAAATGAAATTAAATTAGATTAAATGAAATTAAATAAATTAAATGAAATTAAATAAATTAAATGAAATTAAATGAAATTAAATGAAATTAAATGAAATTAAATGAAATTAAATGAAATTAAATGAAATTAAATGAAATTAAATGAAATTAAATGAAATTAAATAAATTAAATGAAATTAAATGAAATAAATGGAATTAAATGAAATTAAATGAAATTAAATGAAATTAAATGAAATTAAATAAATTAAATGAAATTAAATAAATTAAATGAAATTAAATGGAATTAAATGAAATTAAATGAAATTAAATGAAATTAAATGGAATTAAATGGAATTAAATGAAATTAAATGAAATTAAATGAAATTAAATGAAATTAAATGAAATTAAATAAAATTAAATGGAATTAAATGAAATTAAATGAAATTAAATGAAATTAAATGAAATTAAATGAAATTAAATGAAATTAAATGAAATTAAATGAAATTAAATGAAATTAAATAAATTAAATGAAATTAAATAAATTAAATTAAATTAAATGAAATTAAATGAAATTAAATGAAATTAAATGAAATTAAATGAAATTAAATGAAATTAAATGAAATTAAATGAAATTAAATGAAATTAAATGAAATTAAATGGAATTAAATGAAATTAAATGAAATTAAAAGAAAATAAAAGAAATAAATGAAATTAAATAAATAAAATTAAATTGAATAAATTAAATGAAATTAAATGAAATTAAATGAAATTAAATGAAATTAATGAAATTAAATGAAATTAAATGAAATTAAATGAAATTAAATGAAATTAAATAAATTAAATGAAATAAATAAAATTAAATGAAATTAAATGAAATTAATTGAAATTAAATGAAATTAATGGAAATTAAATGGAATTAAATGAAATTAAATGAAATTAAATGAAATTAAATGAAATTAAATGAAATTAAATAAATTAAATGAAATTAAATGAAATTAAATGAAATTAAATAAAATTAAATGAAATTAAATAAATTAAATGAAATTAAATAAATTAAATGAAATTAAATGAAATTAAATGAAATTAAATGAAATTATATGAAATTAAATGATATTAAATGAAATTAAATGAAATTAAATGAAATTAAATGAAATTAAATAAATTAAATGAAATTAAATAAATTAAATGAAATTAAATGAAATTAAATGAAATTGAATGAAATTAAATGAAATTAAATGAAATTAAATGAAATTAAATGAAATTAAATGAAATTAAATGAAATTAAATGAAATTAAATGAAATTAAATGAAATTAAATGAAATTAAATGAAATTAAATGAAATTAAATAAAATTGAATGGAATTAAATGAAATTAAATGAAATTAAATGAAATTAAATGAAATTAAATGAAATTAAATGAAATTAAATGAAATTAAATAAATTAAATAAATTAAATGAAATTAAATGAAATTAAATGAAATTAAATGAAATTAAATGAAATTAAATGAAATTAAATGAAATTAAATGAAATTAAATGAAATTAAATGAAATTAAATGAAATTAAATGAAATTAAATGAAATTAAATGAAATTAAATAAATTAAATGAAATTAAATAAATTAAATGAAATTAAATGAAATTAAATGAAATTAAATGAAATTAAATGAAATTAAATGAAATTAAATGAAATTAAATGAAATTAAATGAAATTAAATGAAATTAAATGAAATTAAATGAAATTAAATGAAATTAAATGAAATTAAATGAAATTAAATGAAATTAAATAAATTAAATGAAATTAAATGAAATAAATGAAATTAAATGAAATTAAATGAAATTAAATGAAATTAAATGAAATTAAATGAAATTAAATGAAATTAAATGAAATTAAATGAAATTAAATGAAATTAAATGAAATTAAATGAAATTAAATGAAATTAAATGAAATTAAATGAAATTAAATGAAATTAAATGAAATTAAATGAAATTAAATGAAATTAAATGAAATTAAATGAAATTAAATGAAATTAAATGAAATTAAATAAATTAAATGAAATTAAATGAAATAAATGGAATTAAATGAAATTAAATGAAATTAAATGAAATTAAATGAAATTAAATGAAATTAAATGAAATTAAATGAAATTAAATTAAATTAAATAAATTAAATGAAATTGAATGAAATTAAATGAAATTAAATGAAATTAAATGAAATTAAATGAAATTAAATGAAATTAAATGAAATTAAATGAAATTAAATGAAATTAAATGAAATTAAATGAAATTAAATGAAATTAAATGAAATTAAATGAAATTAAATGAAATTAAATAAATTAAATGAAATTAAATGAAATTAAATGAAATTAAATGAAATTAAATGAAATTAAATGAAATTAAATGAAATTAAATGAAATTAAATGAAATTAAATGAAATTAAATGAAATTAAATGAAATTAAATGGAATTAAATGAAATTAAATGAAATTAAATGAAATTAAATGAAATTAAATGAAATTAAATGAAATTAAATGAAATTAAATTAAATTAAATGAAATTAAATGAAATTAAATGAAATTAAATGAAATGAAATTAAATTAAATGAAATTAAATGAAATTAAATGAAATTAAATGAAATTAAATGAAATTAAATGAAATTAAATGAAATTAATTGAAATTAAATGAAATTAAATGAAATTAAATGAAATTAAATGAAATTAAATGAAATTAAATAAATTAAATGAAATTAAATGAAATAAATGGAATTAAATGAAATTAAATGAAATTAAATGAAATTAAATGAAATTAAATGAAATTAAATGAAATTAAATGAAATTAAATAAATTAAATGAAATTAAATAAATTAAATGAAATTAAATAAATTAAATGAAATTAAATGAAATTAAATGAAATTAAATGAAATTAAATGAAATTAAATGAAATTAAATGAAATTAAATGAAATTAAATGAAATTAAATGAAATTAAATGAAATTAAATGAAATTAAATGAAATTAAATGAAATTAAATGAAATTAAATAAATTAAATGAAATTAAATGAAATAAATGAAATTAAATGAAATTCAATGAAATTAAATGAAATTAAATGAAATTAAATGAAATTAAATGAAATTAAATGGAACTAAATGAAATTAAATGAAATTAAATGAAATTAAATGAAATTAAATAAATTAAATGAAATTAAATAAATTAAATAAATTAAATAAATTAAATTAAATTAAATGAAATTAAATGAAATTAAATGAAATTAAATGAAATTAAATGAAATTAAATGAAATTAAATGAAATTAAATGAAATTAAATGAAATTAAATGAAATTAAATGAAATTAAATGAAATTAAATGAAATTAAATGAAATTAAATGAAATTAAATGAAATTAATTGAAATTAAAGGCAATTAAATAAATTAAGTGAAATTAAATAAATTAAATGAAATTGAATGAAATTAAATGAAATTAAATGAAATTAAATGAAATTAAATGAAATTAAATGAAATTAAATGAAATTAAATGAAATTAAATGAAATTAAATGAAATTAAATGAAATTAATTGAAATTAAAGGCAATTAAATAAATTAAGTGAAATTAAATAAATTAAATGAAATTGAATGAAATTAAATGAAATTAAATGAAATTAAATGAAATTAAATGAAATTAAATGAAATTAAATGAAATTAAATGAAATTAAATGAAATTAAATGAAATTAATTGAAATTAAAGGCAATTAAATAAATTAAGTGAAATTAAATAAATTAAATGAAATTGAATGAAATTAAATGAAATTAAATGAAATTAAATGAAATTAAATGAAATTAAATGAAATTAAATGAAATTAAATGAAATTAAATGAAATTAAATGAAATTAAATAAATTAAATGAAATTGAATAAATTAAATGAAATTAAATGAAATTAAATGAAATTAAATGAAATTAAATGAAATTAAATGAAATTAAATGAAATTAAATGAAATTAAATGAAATTAAATGAAATTAAATGAAATTAAATGAAATTAAATGAAATTAAATGAAATTAAATAAATTAAATGAAATTAAATGAAATTAAATGAAATTAAATGAAATTATATGAAATTAAATGATATTAAATGAAATTAAATGAAATTAAATGAAATTAAATGAAATTAAATGAAATTAAATGAAATTAAATAAATTAAATGAAATTAAATAAATTAAATGAAATTAAATGAAATTAAATGAAATTAAATGAAATTGAATGAAATTTAATAAATTAAATGAAATTGAATGAAATTAAATGAAATTAAATGAAATTAAATGAAATTAAATGAAATTAAATGAAATTAAATGAAATTAAATGAAATTAAATGAAATTAAATGAAATTAAATGAAATTAAATAAATTAAATGAAATTAAATAAATTAAATAAATTAAATGAAATTAAATGAAATTAAATGAAATTAAATGAAATTAAATGAAATTAAATGAAATTAAATGAAATTAAATGAAATTAAATGAAATTAAATGAAATTAAATGAAATTAAATGAAATTAAATGAAATTAAATGAAATTAAATGAAATTAAATGAAATTAAATGAAATTAAATGAAATTAAATAAAATTAAATGAAATTAAATGAAATTAAATAAATTAAATGAAATTAAATAAATTAAATGAAATTGAATGAAATTAAATGAAATTAAATGAAATTAAATGAAATTAAATGAAATTAAATGAAATTAAATGAAATTAAAAAAAATTAAATGAAATAAAATTGTATGAAATTAAACGAAACTGAATAAAATTATTTGAAATTAAAGGAAATTAAATAAATTAAGTGAAATTAAATAAATTAAATGAAATTGAATGAAATTAAATGAAATTAAATAAAATTAAATGGAATTAAATGAAATTAAATGAAATTAAATGAAATTAAATGAAATTAAATGAAATTAAATGAAATTAAATAAATTAAATGAAATTAAATAAATTAAATGAAATTAAATGAAATTAAATGAAATTAAATGAAATTAAATGAAATTAAATGAAATTAAATGAAATTAAATGAAATTAAATGAAATTAAATGAAATTAAATGGAATTAAATGAAATTAAATGAAATTAAATGAAATTAAATGAAATTATATGAAATTAAATGAAATTAAATGAAATTAAATGAAATTAAATGAAATTAAATGAAATTAAATGAAATTAAATGAAATTAAATGAAATTAAATGAAATTAAATGAAATTAAATGAAATTAAATGAAATTAAATGAAATTAAATGATATTAAATTAAATGAAATTAAATGAAATCAAATGAAAAGAAATGAAATTAAATGAAATTAAATTAAATTAAATTAAATTGAATGAAATTATATGAATTTAAATGAAATTTATTGAAATGAAATTAAAGGGAATAAAATAAATTAAACGAAATTAAATTAAATTAAATAGAATTTAATGAAATTCAATAAAATCCAAATAAAGTTAAATAAATTAAATTAAATTAAATGAAATTAAATGAAATTAAATTAAATTAAATGAAATTAAACGAAATTAAATGAAATTAAATGAAATTAAATGAAATTAAATGAAATTAAATGGAATTAAATGAAAATGAATGAAATTAAATGAAATTAAATGAAATTAAATGAAATTAAATGAAATTGAATGAAATTAAATGAAATTAAATGAAAATAATGGAATCAAATGAAATTAAATGAAATTAAATGAAATTAAATGAAATTAAATGAAATTAAATGAAATTAAATGAAATTAAATGGAATTAAATGAAATTAAATGAAATTAAATGAAATTAAATGAAATTAAATGAAATTAAATGAAATTAAATGAAATTAAATAAATTAAATGAAATTGAATGAAATTAAATGAAATTAAATGAAATTAAATGAAATTAAATGAAATTAAATGAAATTAAATGAAATTAAATGAAATTAAATGAAATTAAATGAAATTAAATGAAATTAAATGAAATTAAATGAAATTAAATGAAATTAAATGAAATTAAATGAAATTAAATGAAATTAAATAAATTAAATGAAATTAAATGAAATTAAATGAAATTAAATGAAATTAAATGAAATTAAATGAAATTAAATGAAATTAAATGAAATTAAATGAAATTAAATGGAATTAAATGAAATTAAATGAAATTAAATGAAATTAAATGAAATTGAATGAAATTAAATGAAATTAAATGAAATTAAATGAAATTAAATGAAATTAAATGAAATTAAATGAAATTAAATGAAATTAAATGAAATTTAATGAAATTAAATGAAATTAAATGAAATTAAATGAAATTAAATGAAATTAAATAAAATTAAATGAAATTAAATGAAATTAAATGAAATTAAATGAAATTAAATGAAATTAAATGAAATTAAATGAAATTAAATAAATTAAAAGAAATTAAATTAAATTAAATGAAATTAAATGAAATAAAATTAAATTAAATGAAATTAAATGAAATTAAATGAAATTAAATGAAATTAAATGAAATTAAATGAAATTAAATGGAATTAAATGAAATTAAATGAAATTAAATGAAATTAAATAAATTTAATTAAAACAAATAAATTGAATGAAATTAAATAAATTAAATGAAATTAAATGAAATTAAATGAAATTAAATGAAATTAAATGAAATTAAATGAAATTAAATGAAATTAAATGAAATTAAATGAAATTAAATGAAATTAAATGAAATTAAATGAAATTAAATGAAATTAAATGAAATTAAATGAAATTAAATGAAATTAAATGAAATTAAATGAAATTAAATGAAATTAAATGAAATTAAATGAAATTAAATGAAATTAAATGAAATTAAATGAAATTAAATGAAATTAAATGAAATTAAATGAAATTAAATGAAATTAAATAAATTAAATGAAATTAAATGAAATTAAATGAAATTAAATGAAATTAAATGAAATTAAATGAAATTAAATGAAATTAAATGAAATTAAATTAATTTAATTGAAATTAAATAAATTAAATGAAATTAAATGAAATTAAATGAAATTAAATGAAATTAAATGAAATTAAATGAAATTAAATGAAATTAAATGAAATTAAATGAAATTAAATGAAATTAAATGAAATTAAATAAATTAAATGAAATTAAATGAAATTAAATGAAATTAAATGAAATTAAATGAAATTAAATGAAATTAAATGAAATTAAATGAAATTAAATGAAATTAAATGAAATTAAATGAAATTAAATAAATTAAATGAAATTAAATGAAATTAAATGAAATTAAATGAAATTAAATGAAATTAAATGAAATTAAATGAAATTAAATGAAATTAAATGAAATTAAATGGAATTAAATGAAATTAAATGAAATTAAATGAAATTAAATGAAATTAAATGAAATTAAATGAAATTAAATGAAATTAAATGAAATTAAATGAAATTAAATGAAATTAAATGAAATTAAATAAATTAAATGAAATTAAATGAAATTAAATGAAATTAAATGAAATTAAATGAAATTAATTGAAATTTAATGAAATTAAATGAAATTAAATGAAATTAAATGAAATTAAATAAATTAAATGAAATTAAATGAAATAAATGGAATTAAATGAAATTAAATGAAATTAAATGAAATTAAATGAAATTAAATGAAATTAAATGAAATTAAATAAATTAAATGAAATTAAATGGAATTAAATGAAATTAAATGAAATTAAATGAAATTAAATGGAATTAAATGGAATTAAATGAAATTAAATGAAATTAAATGAAATTAAATGAAATTAAATGAAATTAAATGAAATTAAATGGAATTAAATGAAATTAAATGAAATTAAATGAAATTAAATGAAATTAAATGAAATTAAATGAAATTAAATGAAATTAAATGAAATTAAATGAAATTAAATAAATTAAATGAAATTAAATGAAATTAAATGAAATTAAATGAAATTAAATGAAATTAAATGAAATTAAATGAAATTAAATGAAATTAAATGAAATTAAATGAAATTAAATGAAATTAAATGAAATTAAATGAAATTAAATGAAATTAAATGAAATTAAATGAAATTAAATGAAATTAAATGAAATTAAATGAAATTAAATGAAATTAAATGAAATTTAATAAATTAAATGAAATTAAATAAATTAAATGAAATTAAATGAAATTAAATGAAATTAAATGAAATTAAATGAAATTAAATGAAATTAAATGAAATTAAATAAATTAAATGAAATTAAATGAAATTAAATGAAATTAAATGAAATTAAATGAAATTAAATGAAATTAAATGAAATTAAATGAAATTAAATGAAATTAATGAAATTAAATGAAATTAAATGAAATTAAATGAAATTAAATGAAATTAAATGAAATTAAATGAAATTAAATAAATTAAATGAAATTAAATAAATTAAATGAAATTAAATGAAATTAAATGAAATTAAATGAAATTAAATGAAATTAAATGAAATTAAATGAAATTAAATGAAATTAAATGAAATTAAATGAAATTAAATGAAATTAAATAAATTAAATGAAATTAAATGAAATTAAATGAAATTAAATGAAATTAAATGAAATTAAATGAAATTAAATGAAATTAAATGGAATTAAATGAAATTAAATGAAATTAAATGAAATTAAATGAAATTAAATGAAATTAAATGAAATTAAATGAAATTAAATAAAATTGAATGAAATTAAATTAAATTAAATGAAATTAAATGAAATTAAATGAAATTAAATGAAATTAAATAAATTAAATGAAATTAAATGAAATTGAATGAAATTAAATAAATTAAATGAAATTAAATGAAATAAATGAAATTAAATGAAATTCAATAAAATAAATGAAATTAAATGAAATTAAATGAAATTAAATTAAATTAAATGAAATTTAATGGAAATTAATGAAATTAAATGAAATTAAATAAATTAAATGAAATTAAATAAATTAAATGAAATTAAATGAAATTAAATGAAATTAAATGAAATTAAATGAAATTAAATGAAATTAAATGAAATTAAATGAAATTAAATGAAATTAAATGAAATTAAATGAAATTAAATGAAATTAAATGAAATTAAATGAAATTAAATGAAATTAAATGAAATTAAATGAAATTAAATGAAATTAAATAAATTAAATGAAATTAAATGAAATTAAATGAAATTAAATGAAATTAAATGAAATTGAATGAAATTAAATGAAATTAAATGAAATTAAATGGAATTAAATGAAATTAAATGAAATTAAATGAAATTAAATGAAATTGAATGAAATTAAATGAAATTAAATGAAATTAAATGAAATTAAATGAAATTAAATGAAATTAAATGAAATTAAATGAAATTAAATGAAATTAAATGAAATTAAATGAAATTAAATGAAATTAAATGAAATTAAATGAAATTAAATGAAATTAAATGAAATTAAATGAAATTAAATGAAATTAAATGAAATTAAATGAATTTAAATGAAATTAAATGAAATTAAATAAATTAAATTAAATTAAATAAATTAAATGAAATTAAATGAAATTAAATAAAATTAAATGGAATTAAATGAAATTAAATGAAATTAAATGAAATTAAATGAAATTAAATGAAATTAAATGAAATTAAATGAAATTAAATGAAATTAAATGAAATTAAATGAAATTAAATGAAATTAAATGAAATTAAATAAATTAAATGAAATTAAATGAAATAAATGAAATTAAATGAAATTAAATGAAATTAAATGAAATTAAATGAAATTAAATGAAATTAAATGAAATTAAATGAAATTAAATGAAATTAAATGGAATTAAATGAAATTAAATGAAATTAAATGAAATTAAATGAAATTAAATGAAATTAAATGAAATTAAATGAAATTAAATGAAATTAAATGAAATTAAATGAAATTAAATGAAATTAAATGAAATTAAATGAAATTAAATGAAATTAAATAAATTAAATGAAATTAAATAAATTAAATGAAATTAAATGAAATTAAATGAAATTAAATGAAATTAAATGAAATTAAATGAAATTAAATGAAATTAAATGAAATTAAATGAAATTAAATGAAATTAAATGAAATTAAATGAAATTAAATGAAATAAATGGAATTAAATGAAATTAAATGAAATTAAATGAAATTAAATGAAATTAAATGAAATTAAATGAAATTAAATAAATTAAATTAAATTAAATAAATTAAATGAAATTAAATAAATTAAATGAAATTAAATGAAATTAAATGAAATTAAATGAAATTAAATGAAATTAAATGAAATTAAATGAAATTAAATGAAATTAAATGAAATTAAATGAAATTAAATGAAATTAAATGAAATTAAATGAAATTAAATGAAATTAAATGAAATTAAATGAAATTAAATGAAATTAAATAAATTAAATGAAATTAAATGAAATAAATGAAATTAAATGAAATTAAATGAAATTAAATGAAATTAAATGAAATTAAATGAAATTAAATGAAATTAAATGGAATTAAATGAAATTAAATGAAATTAAATGAAATTAAATGAAATTAAATGAAATTAAATGAAATTAAATGAAATAAATGGAATTAAATGAAATTAAATGAAATTAAATGAAATTAAATGAAATTAAATAAATTAAATGAAATTAAATGAAATTAAATGAAATTAAATGAAATTAAATGAAATTAAATGAAATTAAATGAAATTAAATGAAATTAAATGAAATTAAATGAAATTAAATGAAATTAAATGAAATTAAATGAAATTAAATGAAATTAAATGAAATTAAATGAAATTAAATGAAATTAAATGAAATTAAATGAAATTAAATGAAATTAAATAAATTAAATGAAATTAAATAAATTAAATTAAATTAAATTAAATGAAATAAAATTAAATAAAATTAAATTAAATTAAATTAAAATAAAATAAATGAAATTAAAGAAAATTAAATGAAATTTAATGAAACTAAATGAAATTAAGTTGAATTAAATTGAATTAATTGAAATTAAATGAAATTGAATGAAATTAAATGAAATTCAATGAAATTAAATAAAATTAAATGAAATCAAATGAAATTAAATGAAATTAAATGAAATTAAATGAAATTAAATGAAATTAAATGAAATTAAATGAAATTAAATGAAATTAAATAAATTAAATGAAATTAAATGAAATAAATGAAATTAAATGAAATTAAATGAAATTAAATGAAATTAAATGAAATTAAATGAAATTAAATGAAATTAAATGAAATTAAATGAAATTAAATGAAATTAAATGAAATTAAATGAAATTAAATGAAATTAAATGAAATTAAATGAAATTAAATGAAATTAAATGAAATTAAATGAAATTAAATGAAATTAAATGAAATTAAATGAAATTAAATAAATTAAATGAAATTAAATAAATTAAATGAAATTAAATGAAATTAAATGAAATGAAATGAAATTAAATGAAAGTAAATTAAATTAAATGAAATTAAATGAAATTAAATAAATTAAATGAAATTAAATGAAATTAAATGAAATTAAATGAAATTAAATGAAATTAAATGAAATAAAATGAAATTAAATGAAATTAAATAAATTAAATGAAATTAAATAAATTAAATGAAATTAAATAAATTAAATAAAATTAAATGAAATTAAATGAAATTAAATGAAATTAAATGAAATTAAATGAAATTAAATGAAATTAAATGAAATTAAATGAAATTAAATGAAATTAAATGAAATTAAATGAAATTAAATGAAATTAAATGAAATTAAATAAATTAAATGAAATTAAATAAATTAAATGAAATTAAATGAAATTAAATGAAATTAAATGAAATTAAATGAAATTAAATGAAATTAAATGAAATTAAATGAAATTAAATGAAATTAAATGAAATTAAATAAATTAAATGAAATTAAATAAATTAAATGAAATTAAATGAAATTAAATGAAATTAAATGAAATTTAATGAAATTAAATGAAATTAAATGAAATTAAATGAAATTAAATGAAATTAAATGAAATTAAATGAAATTAAATGAAATTAAATGAAATTAAATGAAATTAAATGAAATTAAATGAAATTAAATGAAATTAAATGAAATTAAATGAAAATAAATGAAATTAAATGAAATTAAATGAAATTAAATGAAATTAAATGAAATTAAATAAATTAAATGAAATTAAATGAAATTAAATGAAATTAAATAAAATTAAATGGAATTAAATGAAATTAAATGGAATTAAATGAAATTAAATGAAATTAAATAAATTAAATGAAATTGAATGAAATTAAATGAAATTAAATGAAATTAAATGAAATTAAATGAAATTAAATGAAATTAAATGAAATTAAATGAAATTAAATGAAATTAAATGAAATTAAATGAAATTAAATGAAATTAAATGAAATTAAATGAAATTAAATGAAATTAAATAAAATTAAATGAAATTAAATGAAATTAAATGAAATTAAATGAAATTAAATGAAATTAAATGAAATTAAATGAAATTAAATGAAATTAAATAAATTAAATGAAATCAAATTAAATTAAATGAAATTAAATGAAATTAAATGAAATTAAATGAAATTAAATGAAATTAAATGAAATTAAATGAAATTAAATGAAATTAAATGAAATTAAATGAAATTAAATGAAATTAAATGAAATTAAATGAAATTAAATAAATTTAATCAAAACAAATAAATTGAATGAAATTAAATAAATTAAATGAAATTAAATGAAATTAAATGAAATTAAATGAAATTAAATGAAATTAAATGAAATTAAATGAAATTAAATGAAATTAAATGAAATTAAATGAAATTAAATGAAATTAAATGAAATTAAATGAAATTAAATGAAATTAAATGAAATTAAATGAAATTAAATGAAATTAAATGAAATTAAATAAATTAAATGAAATTAAATGAAATTAAATGAAATTAAATGAAATTAAATGAAATTAAATGAAATTAAATGAAATTAAATGAAATTAAATGAAATTAAATGAAATTAAATGAAATAAATGAAATTAAATGAAATTAAATGAAATTAAATGAAATTAAATGAAATTAAATGAAATTAAATGAAATTAAATGAAATTAAATGAAATTAAATGAAATTAAATGAAATTAAATAAATTAAATGAAATTAAATGAAATTAAATGAAATTAAATGAAATTAAATGAAATTAAATGAAATTAAATGAAATTAAATGAAATTAAATGAAATTAAATGAAATTAAATGAAATTAAATAAATTAAATGAAATTAAATGAAATTGAATGAAATTAAATGAAATTAAATGAAATTAAATGAAATTAAATGAAATTAAATGAAATTAAATGAAATTAAATGAAATTAAATGAAATTAAATGAAATTAAATGAAATTAAATGAAATTAAATGAAATTAAATAAAATTGAATGGAATTAAATGAAATTAAATGAAATTAAATGAAATTAAATGAAATTAAATGAAATTAAATAAATTAAATGAAATTAAATAAATTAAATAAATTAAATTAAATTAAATGAAATTAAATGAAATTAAATGAAATTAAATGAAATTAAATGAAATTAAATGAAATTAAATGAAATTAAATGAAATTAAATGAAATTAAATGAAATTAAATGAAATTAAATGAAATTAAATGAAATTAAATAAATTAAATGAAATTAAATGAAATTAAATGAAATTAAATGAAATTAAATGAAATTAAATGAAATTAAATGAAATTAAATGAAATTAAATGAAATTAAATGAAATTAAATGAAATTAAATGAAATTAAATGAAATTAAATGAAATTAAATGAAATTAAATGAAATTAAATGAAATTAAATGAAATTAAATGAAATTAAATAAATTAAATGAAATTAAATGAAATAAATGAAATTAAATGAAATTAAATGAAATTGATTTAAATTAAATGAAATTAAATGAAATTAAATGAAATTAAATGAAATTAAATGAAATTAAATGAAATTAAATGAAATTGAATGAAATTAAATGAAATTAAATGAAATTAAATGAAATTAAATGAAATTAAATGAAATTAAATGAAATTAAATGAAATTAAATGAAATTAAATGAAATTAAATGAAATTAAATGAAATTAAATGAAATTAAATGAAATTAAATGAAATTAAATGAAATTAAATGAAATTAAATGGAATTAAATGAAATTAAATGAAATTAAATGAAATTAAATGAAATTAAATGAAATTAAATAAATTAAATTAAATTAAATAAATTAAATGAAATTAAATGAAATTAAATGAAATTAAATGAAATTAAATGAAATTAAATGAAATTAAATGAAATTAAATGAAATTAAATGAAATTAAATGAAATTAAATGAAATTAAATGAAATTAAATGAAATTAAATGAAATTAAATGAAATTAAATGAAATTAAATAAATTAAATGAAATTAAATGAAATTAAATGAAATTAAATGAAATAAATGAAATTAAATGAAATTAAATGAAATTAAATGAAATTAAATGAAATTAAATGAAATTAAATGAAATTAAATGGAATTAAATGAAATTAAATGAAATTAAATGAAATTAAATGAAATTAAATGAAATTAAATGAAATTAAATGAAATTAAATTAAATAAAATGAAATTAAATGAAATTAAATGAAATTAAATTAAATTAAATGAAATTAAATGAAATAAAATAAATAAAATGAAATAAAATAAATAAAATGAAAAATTAAATGAAATTAAATGAAATTAAATGGAATTAAATGAAATTAAAGGCAATTAAATGAAATTAAATGAAATTAAATGAAATTAAATGAAATTAAATAAATTAAATGAAATTAAATGAAATTAAATGGAATTAAATGAAATTAAATGAAATTAAATGAAATTAAATGAAATTAAATGAAATTAAATGAAATTAAATGAAATTAAATGAAATTAAATTAAATTAAATAAATTAAATGAAATTAAATAAATTAAATGAAATTAAATGAAATTAAATGAAATTAAATGAAATTAAATGAAATTAAATGAAATTAAATGAAATTAAATGAAATTAAATGAAATTAAATGAAATTAAATGAAATTAAATGAAATTAAATGAAATTAAATGAAATTAAATGAAATTAAATGAAATTAAATAAATTAAATGAAATTAAATGAAATAAATGAAATTAAATGAAATTAAATGAAATTAAATGAAATTAAATGAAATTAAATGAAATTAAATGAAATTAAATGAAATTAAATGAAATTAAATGAAATTAAATGAAATTAAATGAAATTAAATAAATTAAATGAAATTAAATGAAATTAAATGAAATTAAATGAAATTAAATGAAATTAAATGAAATTAAATGAAATTAAATGAAATTAAATGAAATTAAATAAATTAAATGAAATTAAATGAAATTAAATGAAATTAAATGAAATTAAATGAAATTAAATGAAATTAAATGAAATTAAATGAAATTAAATGAAATTAAATAAATTAAATGAAATTAAATGAAATTAAATAAAATTAAATGGAATTAAATGAAATTAAATGGAATTAAATGAAATTAAATGAAATTAAATAAATTAAATGAAATTGAATGAAATTAAATGAAATTAAATGAAATTAAATGAAATTAAATGAAATTAAATGAAATTAAATGAAATTAAATGAAATTAAATGAAATTAAATGAAATTAAATGAAATTAAATGAAATTAAATTAAATTAAATGAAATTAAATTAAATTAAAAGAAAATAAAAGAAATTAAATGAAATTAAATTAAGAAATTAAATTAACTTAAATTAAATGAAATTAAATAAAATTAAATGAAATTAAATGAAATTAAATGAAATTAAATGAAATTAAATGAAATTAAATGAAATTAAATGAAATTAAATGAAATTAAATGAAATTAAATGAAATAAATGAAATTAAATGAAATTAAATGAAATTAAATGAAATTAAATGAAATTAAATGAAATTAAATGAAATTAAATGAAATTAAATGAAATTAAATGAAATTAAATGAAATTAAATGAAATTAAATGAAATTAAATGAAATTAAATGAAATTAAATGAAATTAAATGAAATTAAATGAAATTAAATGAAATTAAATGAAATTAAATAAATTAAATGAAATTAAATAAATTAAATGAAATTAAATGAAATTAAATGAAATTAAATGAAATTGAATGAAATTAAATGAAATTAAATAAAATTAAATGAAATTAAATAAAATTGAATGAAATCAAACGAAATTAAATGAAATTAAATGAAATTGAAAGAAATTAAATGAAATTGAAGGAAATTAAATGAAATTTAAATAATTTTAAATAAATTAAATTAAATTAAATAAATTAAATAAATTAAATAAATTAAATTAAATTAAATGAAATTAAATGAAATTAAATGAAATTAAATGAAATTAAATGAAATTAAATGAAATTAAATGAAATTAAATGAAATTAAATGAAATTAAATGAAATTAAATGAAATTAAATGAAATTAAATGAAATTAAATTAAATTAATTAAATTAAATGAAATTAAATAAATTAAATGAAATTAATGAAATTAACAAATTAAATGAAATTAAATGAAATTAAATGAAATTAAATAAAATTAAATGAAATTAAATGGAGTTAAATGAAATTAAATGAAATTAAATGAAATTAAATGAAATTAAATGAAATTAAATAAATTAAATGAAATTGAATAAATTAAATGAAATTAAATGAAATTAAATGAAATTAAATGAAATTAAATGAAATTAAATGAAATTAAATGAAATTAAATGAAATTAAATGAAATTAAATGAAATTAAATGAAATTAAATGAAATTAAATGAAATTAAATGAAATTAAATGAAATTAAATGAAATTAAATAAATTAAATGAAATTAAATGAAATAAATGAAATTAAATGAAATTAAATGAAATTAATTGAAATTAAATGAAATTAAATGAAATTAAATGAAATTAAATGAAATTAAATGAAATTAAATGAAATTAAATGAAATTGAATGAAATTAAATGAAATTAAATGAAATTAAATGAAATTAAATGAAATTAAATGAAATTAAATGAAAATAAATGAAATTAAATGAAATTAAATGAAATTAAATGAAATTAAATGAAATTAAATGAAATTAAATGAAATTAAATGAAATTAAATGAAATTAAATGAAATTAAATGAAATTAAATGAAATTAAATGAAATTAAATGAAATTAAATGAAATTAAATGAAATTAAATGAAATTAAATAAATTAAATGAAATTAAATAAATTAAATGAAATTAAATGAAATTAAATGAAATTAAATGAAATTAAATGAAATTAAATGAAATTAAATGAAATTAAATGAAATTAGATGAAATTAAATGGAATTAAATGAAATTAAATGAAATTAAATAAATTTAATTAAAACAAATAAATTGAATGAAATTAAATAAATTAAATGAAATTAAATGAAATTAAATGAAATTAAATGAAATTAAATGAAATTAAATGAAATTAAATGAAATTAAATGAAATTAAATGAAATTAAATGAAATTAAATGAAATTAAATGAAATTAAATGAAATTAAATGAAATTAAATGAAATTAAATGAAATTAAATGAAATTAAATGAAATTAAATGAAATTAAATGAAATTAAATGAAATTAAATGAAATTAAATGAAATTAAATGAAATTAAATAAATTAAATGAAATTAAATGAAATAAATGAAATTAAATGAAATTAAATGAAATTAAATGAAATTAAATGAAATTAAATGAAATTAAATGAAATTAAATGAAATTAAATGAAATTAAATGAAATTAAATGAAATTAAATGAAATTAAATGAAATTAAATGAAATTAAATGAAATTAAATGAAATTAAATGAAATTAAATGAAATTAAATAAAATTAAATGAAATTAAATAAATTAAATGAAATTAAATAAATTAAATGAAATTAAATGAAATTAAATGAAATTAAATGAAATTAAATGAAATTAAATGAAATTAAATGAAATTAAATGAAATTAAATGAAATTGAATGAAATTAAATAAATTAAATTAAATTAAATTAAATAAATGGAATTAAATGAAATTAAATGAAATTAAATGAAATTAAATGAAATTAAATGAAATTAAATGAAATTAAATGAAATTAAATTAAATTAAATAAATTAAATGAAATTAAATGAAATTAAATGAAATTAAATGAAATTAAATGAAATTAAATGAAATTAAATGAAATTAAATGAAATTAAATGAAATTAAATGAAATTAAATGAAATTAAATGAAATTAAATGAAATTAAATGAAATTAAATGAAATTAAATAAATTAAATGAAATTAAATGAAATAAATGAAATTAAATGAAATTAAATGAAATTAAATGAAATTAAATGAAATTAAATGAAATTAAATGAAATTAAATGAAATTAAATGAAATTAAATGAAATTAAATGAAATTAAATAAATTAAATGAAATTAAATGAAATAAATGAAATTAAATGAAATTAAATGAAATTAAATGAAATTAAATGAAATTAAATGAAATTAAATGAAATTAAATAAATTAAATGAAATTAAATGGAATTAAATGAAATTAAATGAAATTAAATGAAATTAAATGAAATTAAATGAAATTAAATGAAATTAAATGAAATTAAATGAAATTAAATGAAATTAAATGAAATTAAATGAAATTAAATGGAATTAAATGAAATTAAATGAAATTAAATGAAATTAAATGAAATTAAATGAAATTAAATTAAATGAAATTAAATGAAATAAATGAAATTAAATGAAATTAAATAAAATTAAATGAAATTAAATGAAATTAAATGAAATTAAATGAAATTAAATTAAATGAAATTAAATTGACTTAATTAAAATCAAATCAAATGGAATTTAATTAAATTAAATGGAATTAAATGAAATTAAATTAAGTTAAATGAAATTAAATGAAATTAAATGAAATTAAATGAAATTAAATGAAATTAAATAAAATTAAATGAAATTAAATGAAATTAAATGAAATTAAATGAAATTAAATGAAATTAAATGAAATTAAATGAAATTAAATGAAATTAAATTAAATTAAATGAAATTAAATGAAATTAAATGAAATTAAATGAAATTAAATTAAATTAAATGAAATTAAATGAAATTAAATGAAATTAAATGAAATTAAATGAAATTAAATGGAATTAAATGAAATTAAATGAAATTAAAAGAAAATAAAAGAAATTAAATGAAAATAAATAAATTAAATTAAATTGAATAAATTAAATGAAATTAAATGAAATTAAATGAAATTAAATGAAATTAAATGAAATTAAATGAAATTAAATGAAATTAAATGAAATTAAATGAAATTAAATGAAATTAAATGAAATTAAATGAAATTAAATGAAATTAAATGAAATTAAATGAAATTAAATGAAATTAAATGAAATAAATGAAATTAAATGAAATTAAATGAAATTAAATGAAATTAAATGAAATTAAATGAAATTAAATGAAATTAAATGAAATTAAATGAAATTAAATGAAATTAAATGAAATTAAATGAAATTAAATGAAATTAAATGAAATTAAATGAAATTAAATGAAATTAAATGAAATTAAATGAAATTAAATGAAATTAAATAAATTAAATGAAATTAAATGAAATTAAATGAAATTAAATGAAATTGAATGAAATTAAATGAAATTAAATGAAATTAAATGAAATTAAATGAAATTAAATGAAATTAAATGGAATTAAATGAAATTAAATGAAATTAAATGAAATTGAATGAAATTAAATGAAATTAAATGAAATTAAATGAAATTAAATGAAATTAAATGAAATTAAATAAATTAAATGAAATTAAATAAATTAAATAATTTAAATAAATTAAATAAATTAAATTAAATTAAATGAAATTAAATGAAATTAAATGAAATTAAATGAAATTAAATGAAATTAAATGAAATTAAATGAAATTAAATGAAATTAAATGAAATTAAATGAAATTAAATGAAATTAAATGAAATTAAATGAAATTAAATGAAATTAAATGAAATTAATTGAAATTAAAGGCGAAATTAAATGAAATTAACGGAAATTAAATAAATTAAATGAAATTGAATGAAATTAAATGAAATTAAATGAAATCAAATGAAATTAAATTAAAATTAAATGAAATTAAATGAAATTAAATGAAATTAAATGAAATTAAATGAAATTAAATAAATTAAATGAAATTAAATAAATTAAATGAAATTAAATGAAATTAAATGAAATTAAATGAAATTAAATGAAATTAAATGAAATTAAATGAAATTAAATGAAATTAAATGAAATTAAATGAAATTAAATGAAATTAAATGAAATTAAATGAAATTAAATGAAATTAAATAAATTAAATGAAATTAAATGAAATAAATGAAATTAAATGAAATTAAATGAAATTAATTGAAATTAAATGAAATTAAATGAAATTAAATGGAATTAAATGAAATTAAATGAAATTAAATGAAATTAAATGAAATTGAATGAAATTAAATGAAATTAAATGAAATTAAATGAAATTAAATGAAATTAAATGAAATTAAATGAAATTAAATGAAATTAAATGAAATCTAATGAAATTCAATGAAATTTAATGAAATTAAATGAAATTAAATGAAACTAAATAAAATTAAATGAAATTAAATGAAATTAAATAAATTTAAATGAAACTAAATAAAATTAAATGAAATTAAAATAAATTAAATGAATTTAAATGAAATTAAATGAAATTAAATGAAATTAAAAGAAATTTAATGAAATTTAATGAAATTAAATGAAATAAAATGAAACTAAATGAAATTAAAAGAAATTAAATGAAATTCAATGAAATTAAATGAAATTATGAGAAATTAAATGAAATTAAATGGAATTAAATGAAATTAAATAAATTTAATTAAAACAAATAAATTGAATGAAATTAAATAAATTAAATGAAATTAAATAAATTAAATGAAATTAAATGAAATTAAATGAAATTAAATGAAATTAAATGAAATTAAATGAAATTAAATGAAATTAAATGAAATTAAATGAAATTAAATGAAATTAAATGAAATTAAATGAAATTAAATGAAATTAAATGAAATTAAATGAAATTAAATAAATTAAATGAAATTAAATGAAATAAATGAAATTAAATGAAATTTAATGATATTCAATGAAATTAAATGAAATTAAATGAAATTAAATGAAATTAAATGAAATTAAATGAAATTAAATGAAATTAAATGGAATTAAATGAAATTAAATGAAATTAAATGAAATTAAATGAAATTAAATAAATTAAATGAAATTAAATAAATTAAATGAAATTAAATAAATTAAATGAAATTAAATGAAATTAAATGAAATTAAATAAATTAAATGAAATTAAATAAATTAAATGAAATTAAATAAATTAAATGAAATTAAATGAAATTAAATGAAATTAAATGAAATTAAATGAAATTAAATGAAATTAAATGAAATTAAATGAAATTAAATGAAATTAAATGAAATTAAATGAAATTAAATGAAATTAAATGAAATTAAATGAAATTAAATGAAATTAAATGAAATTAAATGAAATTAAATGAAATTAAATGAAATTAAATGAAATTAAATGAAATTAAATGAAATTAAATGAAATTAAATGAAATTAAATGAAATTAAATGAAATTAAATGAAATTAAATGAAATTAAATGAAATTAAATGAAATTAAATGAAATTAAATAAATTAAATGAAATTAAATGAAATAAATGAAATTAAATGAAATTTAATGAAATTCAATGAAATTAAATGAAATTAAATGAAATTAAATGAAATTAAATGAAATTAAATGAAATTAAATGAAATTAAATGAAATTAAATGAAATTAAATGAAATTAAATGAAATTAAATGAAATTAAATGAAATTAAATGAAATTAAATGAAATTAAATGAAATTAAATGAAATTAAATGAAATTAAATGAAATTAAATAAATTAAATGAAATTAAATAAATTAAATGAAATTAAATGAAATTAAATGAAATTAAATGAAATTAATTGAAATTAAATGAAATTAAATGAAATTAAATGAAATTAAATGAAATTAAATGAAATTAAATAAATTAAATGAAATTAAATGAAATAAATGGAATTAAATGAAATTAAATGAAATTAAATGAAATTAAATGAAATTAAATGAAATTAAATGAAATTAAATGAAATTAAATGAAATTAAATGAAATTAAATGAAATTAAATGAAATTAAATGAAATTAAATGAAATTAAATGAAATTAAATGAAATTAAATGAAATTAAATGAAATTAAATGAAATTAAATGAAATTAAATGAAATTAAATGAAATTAAATGAAATTAAATGAAATTAAATGAAATTAAATGAAATTAAATGAAATTAAATGAAATTAAATGAAATTAAATGAAATTAAATGAAATTAAATTAAAATCAATGAAATTAAATGAAATTAAATGAAATTAAATGAAATTAAATGAAATTAAATGAAATTAAATGAAATTAAATGAAATTAAATGAAATTAAATGAAATTAAATGAAATTAAATGAAATTAAATGAAATTAAATGAAATTAAATTAAATTAAATGAAATTAAATTAAATTAAATGAAATTAAATAAATTGAATGAAATTAAATGAAATTAAATGAAATTAAATGAAATTAAATGAAATTAAATGAAATTTAATGAAATTAAATGAAATTTAATGAAATTAAATAAAATTAAATAAATTAAATGAAATTAAATGAAATTAAATAAAATTAAATGAAATTAAATGAAATAAAATGAAATTAAATGAAATTAAATAAATTAAATGAAATTAAATAAATTAAATGAAATTAAATGAAATTAAATGAAATTAAATGAAATTAAATGAAATTAAATGAAATTAAATGAAATTAAATGAAATTAAATGAAATTAAATGAAATTAAATGAAATTAAATGAAATTAAATGAAATTGAATGAAATTAAATGAAATTAAATGAAATTAAATGAAATTAAATGAAATTAAATGAAATTAAATGAAATTAAATGAAATTAAATGAAATTAAATAAATTAAATGAAATTAAATAAATTAAATTAAATTAAATGAAATTAAATGAAATTAAATGAAATTAAATGAAATTAAATGAAATTAAATGAAATTAAATTAAATTAAATGAAATTAAATGAAATTAAATGAAATTAAATGAAATTAAATGAAATTAAATGAAATTAAATGGAATTAAATGAAATTAAATGAAATTAAAAGAAAATAAAAGAAATTAAATGAAATTAAATAAATTAAATTAAATTGAATAAATTAAATGAAATTAAATGAAATTAAATGAAATTAAATGAAATTAAATGAAATTAAATGAAATTAAATGAAATTAAATGAAATTAAATGAAATTAAATAAATTAAATGAAATTAAATGAAATAAATGAAATTAAATGAAATTAAATGAAATTAAATGAAATTAATTGAAATTAAATGAAATTAAATGAAATTAAATAAATTAAATGAAATTGAATGAAATTAAATGAAATTAAATGAAATTAAATGAAATTAAATGAAATAAAATGAAATTTAATAAATTAAATGAAATTTAATAAATTAAATGAAATTTAATAAATTAAATGAAATTAAATAAATTAAATGAAATTAAATGAAATTAAATGAAATTAAATGAAATTAAATGAAATTAAATGAAATTAAATGAAATTAAATGAAATTAAATGAAATTAAATAAATTAAATGAAATTAAATGAAATTAAATGAAATTAAATGAAATTAAATGAAATTGAATGAAATTAAATGAAATTAAATGAAATTAAATGAAATTAAATGAAATTAAATGAAATTAAATGAAATTAAATGAAATTAAATGAAATTAAATGAAATTAAATGAAATTAAATGAAATTAAATAAAATTGAATGGAATTAAATGAAATTAAATGAAATTAAATGAAATTAAATGAAATTAAATGAAATTAAATAAATTAAATGAAATTAAATAAATTAAATAAATTAAATTAAATTAAATGAAATTAAATGAAATTAAATGAAATTAAATGAAATTAAACGAAATTAAATGAAATTAAATGAAATTAAATGAAATTAAATGAAATTAAATGAAATTAATTGAAATTAAAGGAAATTAAATAAATTAAATGAAATTAAATAGAATTAAATGGAATTAAATGGAATTAAATGAAATTAAATGAAATTAAATGGAATTAAATGAAATTAAATGAAATTAAATGAAATTAAATGAAATCAAATGAAATTGAATGAAACTAAATAAATTAAATGAAATTAAATAAAATTAAATGAAATTAAATGAAATTAAATGAAATTAAATGAAATTAAATGAAACTAAACGAAATTCAATGAAATTAAATGAAATTGTATGAAATCAAATGAAATGAAATTAAATTGATTATGAGATTAAATTAAAAAAAATGAAATTAAATGAAATTAAAAGAAATAAAATGAAATAAAATGAAATTAAATGAAATTAAATGAAATTAAATGAAGTTAAATGAAGTTAAATGAAATTAAATGAAATTAAATGAAATAAAATGAAATTAAATGAAATTAAATGAAATTAAATGGAATTCAATGAAATTAAATGAAATTAAATGAAATTAAATGAAATTGAATGAAATTAAATGAAATTAAATGAAATTAAATGAAATTAAATGAAATTAAATGAAATTAAATGAAATTAAATGAAATTAAATGATATTAAATGAAATTTAATGAAATTAAATGAAATTAAATGAAATTAAATGAAATTAAATGAAATTAAATGAAATTAAATGAAATTAAATGAAATTAAATGAAATTAAATGAAATTAAATGAAATTAAATGAAATTAAATGAAATTAAATGAAATTAAATGAAATTAAATGAAATTAAATAAATTAAAAGAAATTAAATTAAATTAAATGAAATTAAATTAAATTAAATGAAATTAAATGAAATTAAATGAAATTAAATGAAATTAAATGAAATTAAATGAAATTAAATGAAATTAAATGAAATTAAATGAAATTAAATGAAATTAAATGAAATTAAATGAAATTAAATGAAATTAAATGAAATTAAATGAAATTAAATGAAATTAAATGAAATTAAATAAATTTAATCAAAACAAATAAATTGAATGAAATTAAATAAATTAAATGAAATTAAATGAAATTAAATGAAATTAAATGAAATTAAATGAAATTAAATGAAATTAAATGAAATTAAATGAAATTAAATGAAATTAAATGAAATTCAATGAAATTAAATGAAATTAAATGAAATTAAATGAAATTAAATGAAATTAAATAAATTAAATGAAATTAAATGAAATTAAATGAAATTAAATGAAATTAAATGAAATTAAATGAAATTAAATGAAATTAAATGAAATTAAATGAAATTAAATGAAATTAAATGAAATTAAATGAAATTAAATGAAATTAAATGAAATTAAATGAAATTAAATGAAATTAAATGAAATTAAATGAAATTAAATGAAATTAAATGAAATTAAATGAAATTAAATGAAATTAAATGAAATTAAATTAAATTAAATGAAATTAAATGAAATTAAATGAAATTAAATGAAATTAAATGAAATTAATGAAATTAAATGAAATTAAATGAAATTAAATGGAATTAAATGAAATTAAATGAAATTAAATGAAATTAAATGAAATTAAATGAAATTAAATGAAATTAAATGAAATTAAATGAAATTAAATGAAATTAAATGAAATTAAATGAAATTAAATGAAATTAAATGAAATTAAATGAAATTAAATGAAATTAAATGAAATTAAATGAAATTAAATGAAATTAAATGAAATTAAATAAAATTAAATGGAATTAAATGAAATTAAATGAAATTAAATGAAATTAAATGAAATTAAATGAAATTAAATGAAATTAAATGATCGGCTTTCTTGACCTTCGAGTTATTTCACCTGTGTTCAAGATTTACAAGTTGAAATCGTCGCATAAACCATAGAAAATAGGCGCTCTGGTTTCGCCCCATGCAATACCATGCGCATTCATATCGCCCAGTATTAAAACGCTCCACTATGGGGCCTCCCTATACAAACAGGCGGACAAAAATATTTTCTTTCATCTTTCGAACTTAAAATATGTTTTTTATGTTGTCATAACAGAGAAATGTTGTTCAGCAACAATCTCAGTCATTTTGCGACTAAGGGTCTAATATTTTGGCTCTTTAACAAAAAAAATATATAAATTTCAAAACGACATTGAATTTTTATTCACAAAATATCAAAAACGAATAGGAAGGAACTTTTATTACAGTAGAATATTGAAATTTGTGTTGCTATGATGCACACTACGGAAAAAAGACAAGTTTTGGGCCAGACGTTCAAATCGCTTTTTCTCAAAATGGCGCAAGTTTGCGCAAGATTTTCCGAGGGATTCTGAAAGTACACATCCCAAATATGATCCCTAACTAAATATCTCCGCGGGGAAATGCAGGGAAAAAAAGTGGCTGAATTTAAAAGTTAAAAATGCCTCTATTTTTCAATGCTTCGCTCGTGTTTTTTTTTTCCTTCATGCTATCACGATTTGTGTTAGTGCAATATGAAAGCTCTTTACAATGCTATATATAAACCATGGTATCGTTTCAGAGAAAAGCTTTCAAAATCTGGCATGAAGTAAATCAAGATTTTGAAGAGAAAACCCTCGTTTTTTACCATTTCTCAACTTTGATAACTAATATCTCAAAAACTATAACTCGTAGGCACCTGAAATTGTGGGGTTTTCTTATGTCGACGACTAAGCGAGGCATTTGGAGGAATGTAAGCTGAAGCTATGCAAAGGCCTTTTTTCTTTACATTTACTTGGCAGACGATGATTTCCAAGCCGTTTACAATTGGGATGGGAATTCTGTAGAAGGGGTAACATATTTTGATCCCCAGAAGATCGCCACCATAGTTATCATCCCGATCTTGACGTATAATGATAAAATCTTGGAAGTTTATTCCATCATCGAAAGAATACCATGTTTCACAGAGTGCAAATATATCGCAATCGTATTATTACGAATCAAAAACTTGCAGACGTCTAATTTATTTTTTAGCCTTTGGCAGTTCCACTGTAGCACAGTGATAGTATCTTGTGTAATTGACGTAATATCTATCGAAAGATACATTCTGCAAGAAGGGGCCTTGAAACAGTCAATTGCTTCAATCGGAGACCCATAGCGTTATATACCAGCTCGACGAACTGAGGTGATGTCTGTATGTGCGTATGTATGTGTGTATGTGTACAAATTTTGTAGACACACTTGGAACTTAGCATTGTCCGAATTACTTGCAACAGAATCTATTCGTCGAGGCATCTTGTCCCATTATTTGCTGTTGAAAATTGGCCAGATCGGTTAGACACAGGGTTAGACAAAAAAGTTCAGATAGGTTAAATTATGTCGAGATAGGTCAAATTATGACACAGGATTAGACAAAAAAGTTGAGATAGGTAAAATTATGTCGAAATTCAAATCAGCATAACTTAGCGTAGAATAATTCGATTTTGGTAAAATTGGGATCATCAGAATCATCGGACACTCTTCTAGTATACTATCTCCTTGCAAAGCCTGAGATTGGTCCTTGGCCACCGGAGATGTTCCGGGTTTTCAGAGAGTATGTTCAAGATGCATTTTTTCCATTGCTTGTCATTTTATGTGACGTTAACTTTCATCATGTTTTATGTTTTCTCCAAAAACTAGAACTAATGTGCCGACCAATGGTGGCTGTAGATCAAGAATCCATTAAAATTACGCAGAGATATGACCATTTCCGTAAAAACGGTTCCGGGAACATGATGAAATGATAACAGATCGGAATAATTCAAATATGAGCTTTACGAGACGATGATAACAGAAGCATTTCCAGAATTATAGTGTCCACTGCCGCCCTTATAGCAGGTTCCAAGGGCCTTCCAGGAGGGGCCGGTTTTGGCACCATCTAGAACCATGGGTGTTAAAAATCATGTTTTCCCAAGACGATGAATATAGGATCTTTATTGAAGATACATTTTGAGGGCTGTGAGACTCTCTGGCCAATTTGTAACTGGTTCCGGGTGTTCTCAGAAAGTGACATTTGTTCAGGGTGTATGGCCAATCCCGTACCGTTTTCACGAAAATGAGCATATCTCTGCGTATACCCAAAGGATTTTCGATCTGCAGCCAGCATATTAGATCCAGTTTCTGGGGGAAGCTTACAACATGATGGCAGTAAACGCCACATAAAATGACAAGCAGAAAAAAAAGGTATTTTAACATATCCTCAGAAAACCCGGAACATCTTCTTCTTCTTCTTCTTTTTGACATTACATCCCCACACTGGGACAGAGCCGCCTCGCAGCTTAGTGTTCTCATTAAGCACTTCTACAGTTATTAACTGCGAGGTTTCTAAGCCAGGTTACCATTTTTGCATTTGTATATCATGAGGCTAGCACGATGATACTTTTATGCCCAGGGAAGTCGAGACAATTTCCAATCCGAAAATTGCCTAGACCGGCACCGGGAATCGAACCCAGCCACCCTCAGCATGGTATTGCTTTGTAGCCGCGCGTCTTACCGCACTGCTAAGGAGGGCCCATCTCTGGTGGCCAAATACCAATCTGAGATTTTGCTTGGGAACAAAATACTAGAAGAGTTTCCGCGTCCGATGGTCCTGGTTTCATCAAAATCGGATTATTCTACGCAACGTTATGCTTATTTGAACTTCGACAAAAATTTTCCTATCTTAACCGTTTTGTCTAACCCCTGTAGATAAGAAGTTATGGCCAAAATACTATTTTTAGCATTAGCATTAGCATTGAGCATTTTGCACAAATTCGTAGGCGGTATAAGCCTGCCCTAGTAACATTTTGGTTTTATGCTGGTTTTATAACACTCTTCAAGAGTAAATTATGGACTTCAAGAGCGTTATAAAACTTAAAATGTTACTTGGGTGGACTATTGTATGAGAGTAGCATCACTTTCATCCGTTACCATAGATATTGATTTGGGACTAATCACTATCTATTAGATGGAAGCAATGCACTCTCCAATAGTCGAAGGGAGGGTAGGGGAAGGATGGTTAGTTGGACACCTACTTAAGAAAGATGCAGAGCTCTACGAACTCTCATAGGTGCCACGGGAGGGTTTGGATTTGTTAGTGTGGAAGGTTATAACAGTAGAAATCGTTTCGGTAGAACGTGAAATACAGAAAGAACTAAGATAGAAATACAAGTAGGAAAGGGACGAGTCTGGACTTGAACCCACGACCTCCCGCTTATAAGGCAGAAGCGGCAGCCACTAGACCACCGAGTTCGTCTATTATGGCCAAAATACTATTTTTATGCTCAAAATACGTTAAAAAATGCTCATTCCCGAGCAGGAGCGAAGACCTCGATACCAGAAATTGGAATAACTAGCCTTGCATAAGAGGTAAAATACCAAGAAAATGATACCAAAAACTGATATGCAGAATACCTGAGGACGAATAATAATTGGTTATGCATTTGGTATTGAAATTCCATTTAATAACTGAGGACCAACATTTCAAACTGAAAATTAGGGTCCAGTATCAATAGGACACGAAAACATATATATTGAATTATAAGAAAAAACATTTTTCCACTGAAAATTGGTTTAGGAACATACTTTAACAGCCAATCAAAGTAGTAGACTTTTAGCATGAGAAAATCGCACCTATTTGGGTTCAAATGTATTAATGAATACATGATAAAGTAGAGCTGATAATGACATTTTTTTGTACCAATTGTATTGTTCCGAACATTTTTGTTTTCATGAAATATTTATATTTTAAAAACAGTGACATTGAAATGGTGTCGCGTTACGAAAATAGTCGTATTATTGATACTGTACAAAAAGTACACACATTGGAAAAGTCTTATTTTGGATTCTCTTAGTACTCGTCAAAAGCTTTCTTTTAATATATTAAGATCCAAAATCGGATTATTATTTATGTAGTTACACTAGGTACAAAAATATGGTGTCGCGTTACGCGAATTCAGTATGCTTCTGGAATGAGGGATATACGGCTTTCGGTTTATGTATACAGTATCACAATGGATCATAAAATGAAAAAAAGTTTCTATTTTGTATGTTAGGGTTTGTACATGAATAGCGTAACAAAATAGGGGGTGGAATCATTTGGTAACTGTTCATACTAAAAAAAATGAGTTCCCATATAAGAAATGTTACGAAAAATTGAAATTGCAAATTTGGTTGTTTCGTAGAACTCATAGGGGTCGTCCATAAATAAACCCCCGTAAAACTAGGGCTCAATTATTTTTTGTTTGAATAAATTGTGAGGCTTTTTTAAACATCGCACATCTTCGCACTCAACATCATCAGGTACTCATAAGAGTATACGTAACAAACAATTTGCTCCTGAACACGGTTTCCTTCTACCATTTCACAGACATGGCAGTTGTGCGTTGCTTTTTTGTTGAGTGAGGTGCCCTTGTAAACGCGAGTGCATTTAATTTTGGATTCCTTGAGGAATGTCCTTAATAAAGACATATTATATTAGACATTGGAATGAATTTCACTTTGAACTGAATATACAACAATTGTGCCAATTATGCGTCTTGAATGACTCGAGAATTGTTGAATCTGACACGTCTCACGTGACATACCGTGTAATATAAATGGGAGGTATCGGCAATTCTCATTTTACTTAAAGTATTGACTCTAGAGGAGCGTAAAGATTTAAAATGCACGCAAGTAGTGCACTCTTTTGTAATGAACATTTTTTGAGGCATGAAACTTACACCATACATATAACCATACCATACAACTATACATGAAAGGGAATAAATAAAAAGTTGAAAACAGACCAGTAGAAACGTAGAGTAAAAACCCTGATTAATCCACCTAGCGGTGATGGTGCCTTTCTCGTGCATTATAAAAATAGTATTTTGGCCATTACTCTTGATCCCATAGTCCGATCTGGCCAATTTTCAATATGAAACAATGGGAGAGTATTCTGCGTCGAATGCAACTTGTTGCGAGTAAATCGGTTAAGGATAAGTGCCTGAAAAATGAGTGACAATTTTTTAATCAATTTTTCTATAAAAATGTGGTATTTTGGCCATAACTTTCGAGCCAATAGTCCGATCTGACTAATTTTCAATAGGAAACAATGGCAAAGTATCCTGCGTCGAATGCGAATTGCGAGTAAATCGGTTAAGGATAAGTACCTGAAAAATGAGTGACATTTTTTTTGTAAAAAAATGGTTTTTTGGCCATAACTTCCGAGCCCATAGTCCGATCTGACCAATTTTCAATAGGAAACAATGGATCGAATGCGTCGAATGCAACTTGTTGCGAGTAAATCGGTTAAGGATAAGTACCTGAAAAATGAGTGACATTTTTTTTGGGTGGGTGCGCACAGACGCACACACACACACACACACACACACACACACACACACACACACACACACACACACACACACACACACACACACACACACACACACACACACACACACACACACACACACACACACACACACACACACACACACACACACACACAGGGGGCAGCAGGGACTTTGTCCAAGGGCTTGACGACCCCTCCCCATGGCCACTGCGAGTTAGACCGGGACCATCGTCCCTAACCCCTAATCCCAAGGCGTCAAGCGACCCATAGCCCAGGGGATGCATGGCCAGGGGGGGTGAAAAAATAAGCTAGGCCTTTAACGGAGCCTGTGGGGTACCTGGGCACCTCCACAGTAATTGTCCCTTACCTGCGTTATGCTGGGCTCTGGCGTGGTGGACCTCTTTTCCCGAGCAACTCAGTGGGACCAAAATGGAAAACCAAGTCAATTCTTCAATTAGTTGTAGTGGTGTAGGCGACAACCCCTTTTGCAAGAGGTGGGTTGTTCAGGTCTCCGCCTAGGAGGCCAGAGGCGATAGTCGGCAGCTCAGTACGCAGCGCCAGCGTGGGTCACTCAACCTTCCTCTCGGCTGAAAAAACGCCGGAAGGGGTTATTGACGGCCCATGGCTTGTGAAGGCGATGAACCGCAAACGCGATGGGCTTTCGGGCCTTTGAGGTGGCGACGGAACAGCTGGACGCCATCATCGACTTTGCGTCATCGAAGCATAACATCAGCAAGGACCTCAAGAGGAGCTTGCAGAAACTTCGAAAGTCGATGCTGGACGCCAAGCTGGAGAGGGCGGTCGGGACGGCCGAGTGTAAACCCGTGAAATCGGTGGCGTCGAGGTCTACCCAGACTGAGGCCCAAGGATTCGCGGACTCGGGCAAGGTCGAATTGACCGAAGGCGTGCCACCTAAGACGGTGGTGCCAAAGTCTACCCAGACTGAGGCTCAAGTATTTGCGGGTACGTCGGGTTGACTGCTCCAACGGAGCAGACACAAAAACGGGGGGACATAAGGCACACTCTCCAGGGGATGAGCTCCCTGGGGGCCGCTCCAAAACACGGAGGGTTACTACCCCGAACAAGGGTAGTGAGGCTGGGAAGCTGAACCCCGGTCAGGTACCTCCAAAACTGGGGGGAGGAAGGCCGGGGAAAGGTCCGCCCACTCAGGCAAGACGGTGGTGAAGGGTTACGGCAGGCTGAAAGTTCTCAGCCGCACCAGACCAGGGAAATAGAGGGAATGACGCCTCCCTGGACCCTGGTCAAGAACAAGAGAGAAACCGAAGACGTCAAGGGCCGAAAAGAAGGCCCAGGCAGAATGAGGGTAGCAAGAAGTCTAGGGTAGGCGCCAATCGCTCCAGGGGCGATGCCCTAGTCATCACGGCGGACGAGGCTAAGTACTCGGATGTTTTGAAGGCGATGAGGAGTGACGTCAAGCTCGGTGAACTCGGCGCCGACGTACGTCGAATAATACGTACCCGGATGGAGCGAGATGATACTCGAGCTGAAGCGGGGCGTCTCGCAAAGGGCGCCGCCTACAAGAAGTTGGCGGAGGAGGTCCCAGGCGAGACGGTCAAGGTGAGGGGCACTCACGACTGGAGGTGAATCTAAGGGGTTAAAGACCTGGACGAGATCACCTGAAGTCGAAGAGCTCGTCCACGGCACTGCGGCGACAGTGTGAAGTGGAGACGCCCACCGCAGCCGTTCGCTGCTACGGAAAGGTCCGACAGGGACGCAGGTAGCATTGGTTCGGCTATCTGCAGCGGACGCCCAAGGTAGTCAAGTTAGGGGAGCGTCAAGGTGGGATGGTCGGTATGCCCTGTGCGCATATACGAGCAACCCGAAGTTTGCTTCATGCCTGGAACCGGGGCACAAGCAATGGGACTGCAAAGGCCCTGACAGAAGCAATCTCTGCCGACGCTGCGGATTGAGGGACATAAGGCACAATGCTGCACGAACCCTCCCAATTGTTTGATTTGTTCCAGCAAAGCTGTGAACAGCAAGCACCCATGGGGGCCTGATGTACCCGGCGTTTAAGCGTGCTGCAAAATCAAAGTGCAGGTAAGCAGCTGGCTTGCTCGGCTTCGCCCGAGTGTTTGGTGTGCGCAGGTTTAGAGGAAACGGCAGAACACGTGTTGTTCGTGTGCTCACGTTTTCGCGCAATGCGTGACCACATGCTTGCCACCCCGGACAACCTAGTTCGGAGGATGTGTAAAGACGAAGTTGGCTGGAACGCCGTTTTATCGGCTATCGCCCAAATCGTCTCGGAGCTACACAGAATGCTGTCATGGTCATGCTCTGTGGTCGAACTCGATCCTTTTATCGAGCAAGTGGCCGCGCGAAGAACAACATGGTATCGTCGCTTTCGCGGCGTCGGTCAACCGGGCGGGTTCCGAGCCCGAGGACGGAAAGGGGTCCTCGTCAAGGCTGGGGCAGGCGTAGGCACCGCGTCGGCAAGTCCCTCTGTGTGCTGGCGAATAGGCCCTATCGCAGAAAGGTCAATTTGGGGTGCACGCGGCATCATCATTCTTGATACCAGTCGTGCAGAGGAAGCAGGCGCGAAGTCGACCCTACCCACCTTCCGAGGACATAGGGCGTGTAAAGGCCACCTGGAAAGCCGGCAACGCGCTGGCACGATACCATGGTGTTCTTCTAAAAAGCGAGTCACGATGTTCGATGCTGCAAGGACACGCAGCTATCCTCGAGGGTGCGTCATGCACAGGCCCCCCTTTGAAGCATTACTTTCTGGTTGTACCGAAGGGACGATGGGCTTGGCGGCAATGGAAACGATTTAGCTGGTCGGGGATGCAGCCCTGCCTCCCTCATTGGAGGTGGCCCCTAACCCAGCACTTCCTGGTCAACTCAGGATGTCTGTTGAGCAGATTTCCCCTCCATTGTTTAGGAAGAAAAAAAACACACACACACACACACATACACACAGACATCACCTCAATTCGTCGAGCTAAGTAGATCGGTATAGAACACTATGGGTCTCCGGGCCTTCTATAAAAAGTTTGTTTTTGGAGCGATCATATAGCCTTTACGTACACTTAGTGTACGAGAAAGGCAAAACGACAGAAAGGTGCATTTTCAACATTTCTGATTTGCTTGGGTCATCACCTTTCAAAATGGTTAACGCAGAAAAAAGCAACATAGAACTTTTCAATGTAAAGATACAACTTACTTCTAGGGGGATCGATCATCTGACCGCGTATTGAAAAACCGATCCTGATCATACCTGGGTATGACTTATATAAAAATCAGTGAACCCATTAGCATTGATTTCGTTTTGAAAACTGGATATATGACGTGAATGGTTTTGGTTCAGTACCGAATTCGGGCCGATTAGTCCCTAAAACTTAATAGCCGAAACTCCAGATCGCGACCACTAACTCGAACAAAATTCAACGATAGATAATGTGATAATATTCCACGTAAAATGCAACATGCCGCATCGAGATCGACTGAAATTATGTACTCCATCAACGATAAACACGTTCGCGTAACGCGACACCATTTGCAGAAGTGCAGGACACTGTTTGTTGATCAGCGTAACGTGGCGGGTTTCAAATCAATCCAGCAATTTTTCATATAATATCCATTTTTATCCGTAATTTGAATTCACATCCTTATTTCTATTAATGTATACGAGAAATGCTTGGAATAAACCGAGATTCCAAACCTTATACCAGAGCTAAAAACGCAATTTGCATTAATTGCAAAAAGTGCATTTTCAAATAATGGTGTCGCGTTACGAAATGCAGCGCGTTATATTAATCATATTCAAAGCAAAAATCTTAAAATTAATATACCATCAGAAAGGAAATTTAGGAAGGATAATTTTAAACCTGGTTAATCATATGTCACCGAAGTTAATTTTCGAATGCGGACCTAATTTCTCACTGAAAGTCGACTCCTCATGGTGTCGCGTTACGCTGGAATGTGTCTATGGCTTAAGTATTGTGCATATTAATTTTTGGTATTATTCCTTTGGTAATTTCCCTCTTATGCAGGGCTAGTTCATACCAGAGTATGGTATCAATAACAGAATTAGGTATTATTGAGCCAATCTCTCCTGCTTGGGTTTATATATTTTTAGTATTTTTTGCACGAGAAAGGCACCAACACCGCTTGGTGGATTAATCAGGGTTTCCTTAAATACATTTATGTTTATCTGATGCTTATGTATCTCTACTTTCTTTGTTCCAGGGACGAACGAATACAGGCACTGCCGCCTTACTAGTAAAAGTAAAGGACATAGAAGATCAACCACCGGAATTTATTATAGCGTCTGCAGTTATACGTGTGCCAGAAGATGCTCCAATAGGGACAACAGTTACACAAGGTTTGTATGGTTAATATAATTTGTTCAATAATGATTATAACATCAGGATTTTTTTTAATTAAAAAAGTTAAAGCTATCGACGGAGACCGTGGAATTAATAACCGCATAAGGTATTCGATAGATCAGAACACCAGCAGTCCATTTAGGATTGATACAAATCAAGGCACAATTCTGACAACACAAAAACTTGATCGGGAGGACGCTAGAAATAGAGCCAACGCTGCGTACATACTTGAAATTGTAGCAACAGAACAAAATTCCAAGATAAAGGTATTTCAATAGATATTTTAAGTGGTGGCAACAGCCGATTTATTATTTCTAACATTTTTTTCTTTATACGCGAGGTTTTAAGCTCAAGGCAGGGTTACCTCTATTTTAACACATAACTTCATTACCAAATGTACTTAAAAAAGGAATGAATTTCATAACAATAAATGTACTTTTGCAGCCATCACCATCGGTTAAAACGGAAGTAACTATCATCATAACCGATATCAATGATGAAACTCCAACATTCAGAAGTTACTCATATGAGAGTGAAATCAATGAAAATGCACAAGAAAATACTCCAGTGTCGTTTCTCGGGTTCGCCCGGAATGAGGTTTTCGATTACGATCAAGGCCATAATGGAACATTCGATCTCTACTTAGAACCCAATAATGGTCTTTTCGAAATAACACCCAGTAGAGCGGTGAACGAGGCCACATTTGTTCTGCGTGTGAAAGATCCAGTTTTACTAGACTACGAGAAAGTAAAATCAATGAATTTCACTATCCATGCCAGAGAAATCGCTCCGGAAGGAAAACATAGCATGGCAATGATCGTTGTCCATATCAGAGATCAGAATGATAACTTCCCGGAGTTTTCAAAAGATATTTACGAGTGTTATTTGCCGGAAAACAGCGGGGTAGGAGCATTATTGACACAGATTCAGGCGGTTGACGTAGATTCGGGTGATTTTGGAACAAGTGGTATTCGATTCATAAACTTATCGGGCAGTATAGCGAGCTTATTGGCACTAAACCCATTGACTGGAGTAATAACTATTAAAGCCCCTGGAGGGCATGCACTTGATCGTGAGCTAGTTCAGAAGCATTATCTCACTATAGAGGCGCGAGATAATTTAGGGCGTGGGAACCGTAACTCTGTGCAGCTGGTTGTACACATCCTTGACGTAAACGACAATGCTCCAGTGTTTCTACAAAGCATGTACGAGGCTCGTTTGATGGAGAATAAACTTTCTTTTGAGGCACCGCTTATCGTGGAAGCAAGGGATGCTGATTTGAATGGCACTAAAAACAGTGAAATAAGATACGACATAATTGAAGGACGATTCAGAGAGAACTTTACTATTGATGAAAAATCGGGCAAACTGAGACCCATAACCCCCATTGATTTCGAATCTCTCACCAGTGGAACATTCAATATACGACCAATTCATTTAACCGTACTTGCTTCAGATGGTGGGGTGCCAATATTAAGCACAAAAGTATCAGTTACCATACATGTACAAGATGTAAATGATCATCCGCCGCAATTTTTGCATTCAACCTACATGCAATCAGTGCCAGAGAACTTGCCTAGTGGAAGTCCTATTTTAGAGGTGAAGGCCATAGACAAAGACGGATCATCACCAAATAACTTCATCGTCTATCGAATACAGAGTGGCGCGAGTGACAAGTTTGTAATAAGCCCCGATACCGGTGTTATATCCGTGGCCACTGGCGCTACCTTAGATCCAGATATGACCGATCCCAAGACTACAGAATATTCGCTCAGTGTGATAGCCCTTGATGGGGGAATCGGGGAACAACAGCTCCAGAGCATGTGCAAGGTAAATATATCGATCAAGGATGTGAATAACAAAGCCCCGTACTTCTTGGACCCAGGAACGATATCGATCCGTGAAAATACTCCTGTTGGGACGTATGCGTATCGACTGATAGCTAACGATCTCGACAGGGAGCCAATTCTCCGCTACTACATGGATAGCAACACTTCAGAAGCGCGTTCGGAAGAAGGTGCACTCGTAAAAGTTACCGAATACGACTATTTATCAGCGTTTATGTTGAATTCTACCGATGGATTGATACGGGTAAGTGAATATGGCGATAGCTTTTTCAGTACATTCCTTTTACTTGTTTAAGAAAATCATATCGATTGATGTAGTAATTTTCATTTATTATTTTAAAACCTAAATTTTTAGGGAGTCAAATGGGATTACATCTTATCCTTCAATATTTTAGATATATATTTTTTAAATTAGGGTAGAGAACCATTTGGGCAGTACACCCTATTCCCGTCAGCAACGTTCATTACTCGAGCGCATTACAACCGAATTACTTGTTCCTGTCGATATCTAGTGATGTACAAACAATCAAGCCATTTGATTGGAACGCGGTCGAGTTTTTAATGTTGTGGACGGGAATAGGTGGTGCTGCCCAAATGGTCCCGCTCCCTATTTGTCAAGAGAAGAAAAAAGTTCGTAAGACTTGAACTTCTTCTTCTTCTTCTTCAATGGCTCTACATTCCAACTGGAACTTGGTCTGCTTTTCAACTAAATGTTCTATTAGCATTTCTTCAGTTTTTAATTGAAAGCTTTTCTATACGCACCTTTGCATGTGGCAAGTACAATGGATGGATACACTATGCCCAGGGTGTCGAGAATGCTTCCAACCCGAAAACATCCTAGACCGGACCGAGAATTGAACTCGCCATCTCCGGATTGGCTATCCTACGCCTTTGCTCGCAAGGCTACTGGATACCCCTGGAGAGTTAAACTTATTTGCTTTTCAATATGTGCAAGCCTTTGTCGATTTTTGGCATCAACAGAATACAGTTTAACCCGAAATGACATAATGTATAAGCAAACTAAAAAAATAGTCGGCAAATTGAAATGCATGTTATGTTCTATGAAAATTTCGATTCATCGTATTTTCGATTATAAACGTGATGTAATTTTTCTGAATCTATTTTCGGTCAGAAAAATTGCTTCGCCCAAATTCAATCAATCAAATTCAAATCACCAAGTAAAAAACGTAGAGCTATTAGATCAGTCGAATTTTGGTTAGGAAGCCTTGAAAAAGTGCAAAACTTTAACTCGGTAAATAATAATAAATTGACACCAGCGTGACATAAAAATCAAATTACTTTGGCGTTTGGTTTATGTTGAGGTTTGTTTATTTAATTGGTCAACAGGTAAAACCTTAACCCCAATGACAACAGCTTATGATGACATAAAATTTTTAAATCTACTTCATTAGGTTCATTAGGAATCCTAGTCATACGCCAACACTGATTTGATAAACCAAAAACATGCTAAATGAGTGAAAACGAGGGCTCGACATTGAGTTGACGATTTTCGGAGCGACCTATGAATTTGAGGCATTTCTCTAATTCGCCTTCGGATACAATATTTAAGTTTTGACACATGTAATGCTAGGTAAATAAGTATAATGATCATATGCAATTGATTTAGTGTGGATATAGCTGGGAAATTTGAAGAAACTACTTGAAACTGTGTTGTGCAAGCACCTCAAAACTGTGTGAAGGAAAAAAATCTAAAACATGATCTATATTCCATAAATCGGCAAAACTCAACACAAGAAGAAAGTAGACAAGGTTATAAACTATACGTAGCAAAAACCTAAGGCTAAGGTATAATTTCTGGATCAGGCTATAGAAACGCCGGTTTATTGTTTCGTCTCTTAAAACTGTTAATGAAGATTATGAGACGGATTTAGATAAACAAATTTCAGTTTGTCTCACATTTGAAATCCTACTAATTCAATCTTCTATAAGAAAGGCGATATGGCACATGTAATCTATAATTAATTCATAAGAATTATAACTCTAACGAATCTAGAATAAACTAAACATACAGAGTCAGTCAATCTGCCCAACGGTAGAAATTCACTTAGCTACACCCAAAACGACGATTCTCCGATGTTGACTTCCAATCACTTTTTGTTGGGGTCGGCCAATGGCCTATGATCGTGGGTTCCTCTGGCTGGATTACAACTCTACCATACTTCGAAACAGCTAGAAACAATCCCAGCAGTTCGCGGAATTATTTACTAACGATTACTCGAAGAACGAAGTGATTCTTTCCGGCGGAGCCAATCTGTTGGAGATTTGGTAATTCCAATCCATCTTCTTTGGAAATTCCAAAAAAAATCCTCTTGGTAGTTCTAAAGAGTTTCCAGAGGAAATTCCAAAGTATTTCACAGAAAAAATGGAAGAAACTCCTATAAATTTCCCGGGAAACTCCAACAAATTTCTTTAAAGAATTTCTTGCGACAACTCCTGTGATTTTCTAATTTTTTTTTGGGAATTGTTAGTATGTTGGGAAAACTCAGCAGAATTTTCTGGGGAATTTTAAAATAGTTTTATGTCGATGGAAATACAGATGAATATTCCGGTGACATTTATTAGATTTCTGCGCTTATTTCCAAAAAAATAAAAATCCAGAAAAATTTCACAAGAAAACAAGCACAGTAAAAACTCGCTACGTCGAACCATGCCGCAGTCGCTACCGGCCAAAATTGCTAATTGGTCTGCATGATAAAGGGTCGGTAGTTTTACAGGCTTGGACAATAGCACTAACTTCTGCCACGAGACGAGCCAGCCTTGGGCTGAAATTCTCCTTAATAAAGATATAAAAAAATAACTTCTGCCGTTTTCAACGGTCTGAAAGTAACCTTCATCCAGGCATCATTGAAGGCAGCTCTCGAACATATCTGGATTAGCAAGAATCGTATGTTCAAAGGCCTCGTTCCTGGCTGTCTGGCGGTCTGGAACACTCGGCGTCTATCAACCCTTTCTTCCTCGGTTCTAGCACGTCGCAACCTTCTCTTAGCTCTAATACAGGTTCTACGAATGTCCGTGATAGTGTTCGACCACCAATACATCGGATGGCGATTACCGTGTTCTTCCTGGGCATAGTAGCGTCACATGTCCGAGCTTGCAAATCAGATAACTCGTCGCCACTCAGGCCTAGAGTCCGATTTTCCCATATTAGGGATTACTCTAGCAGTTCTGAAGTAAACAACGAGGTGCGCCATCTTGGGTCATCTGTATCTACTCGCCATGTGGTTCTATTGGAAGTATAACTGACTATAAAACGTATTTCCTTCTGGTCACTGGATGTATACCCCTCATGAATCTTCCATTCAGGCTCTATTCTCCATCCCGCGCTGCAGAAAGTCACATCGATGCATGACTCACCACGCGGTCGACTGAACGATGACGCTTGGCTTGGGACTACGTTTAGTACCGCTAGCAACTCTAGAAGGACCTTTGCAGTCATATGACTTGTGTCCATAATCGAAGCACTTAGCACAGGCCTGAGGTTGTTGGTTTATGCTTACCGGGAATATGGATCGACCTACCTTCAGCACCTTCTTGGTTTCAGGCAAGGATACTTGGAATTAGGAAACCGGCGCTCCAGCTCTTCCCGACCTTAACCGAATTGCGGTGTCCTGAATTTCAACGCCGCACTGATTTCTCAGTGCGGCCACCACTGCTTCGGCTTCGGTTATTTCGTCTATGCCGCAGAGTTGGGTGACCTCTACTGCGCATAATTGTGCGCTTTGAGCGGCATATCCGATCAGGAATCCATAACAAAATTATAACTCAATTCTATCAATGGTAGTTATTTAAAACAACGTGTGTTATAATTAGATAATTCGATAAAAATGTGTCGGCCAGTTTTATTTCATATCAAAATTATAACAACACTAGTTTATTTGTGGACGCAGTAGCGCCCGTGGCAAGTGTTTTTTTAACGATTCATTAATTCCCTTGAAAAAAATCAAAATTTTCAACGTCTGTTGTCTGTGATTTTTCATCGATTGCTGTGTCTGGTTGTCTAAGGTTGTCACTGGTTTTGTTTTCTGCAACTGATAGTCAAAAAGAATTGACGTGTCAATTTTTTTTTTTGAGAATTTCCCCACGTGTGCGTCTGGTTGGCTAGTCACCGGACAGACAAACAGGGCTATTATTGAGGTGTCAATTTTTTTTTTTTTTTTTGAGAATTTCCCCACGTGCTGCATCTGGTTGGCTAGTCACCGGACAGACAAACAGGGCTGTATATATAGTATTACTTATGTATATTTACACAGAATAATTGCCTACATTTTTTGATATTGGAAAAAACGGAGGTAATCACCTCCAGTATAACTTGAATCAATGTTCGATGTTAATAAGCTAGTACAAAGTTAATTGCCTACATTATGGATGGAAATCCGGCGTTGTAGCGTACCACATTTTTATACGTGATGTAGGCAATTACCATGAAAGTAGATTTTTGTACCTCATAATCATATCAACGGTTGTTACAATGTTGAAATGAAGGTAACAACCTCTGATATAATTATGTTACGGCTAGAGGGAATTTTGATATAATTTTTGTTATTTTAACAACTAACCAGCCAATTTTATAACACATTTTGTTACATTATTTTTCTGAAATAAATAACTCGCCTTGTTATAATTTTGTTATGCATTCTTGATCGGGTAACCTGGGTTTTTAACTGATTAACCGCTTGACTAATTAACCCCACCAATTATACCTCTATAGTTCTACATTCCTGTATTTCAACTTAGTATTCTACTAGCATTTCCTCAGTTAATTGAAAGCTTTTCAATGCTCACCGTTGCATGGATATATATCTCTATGTGGTAAGTACAATGGATACACTATGCCAAGAATTGGACCTTACTTAGCCATGCAGGAAGTTACGCGGCTAAAAAGCAAGACCACACTCCAAATTGGAGGAATATGTTACAGCATATTATTTTGCTGGTAACCAATCATCAATTTGGAACTTTGCTAATAATTTTGGCAATTTATTCCGGTTTGCTGAAATTCAGTAAACCTTGCTAGATTGCTGTACATTCAGCTTGTTGTTCTGTTGTCACTGTCACTACATGCCTTGGTAAAAAAAACATCACGCAGAACCTGAGTTGCAACGTGAATGGTGAAATGAAGCAGCTCGTTGAGCTGAGTCGATTGGTATATAACACTATGGGTCTCAGAGGCTTCTATAAAAAGTACGTTTTCGGAGTGAAATGATAGCCTTTCGGTACAACTTTGTTGTACAAGAATGGCAAAAATGCTATCCGTAAGTAAAAATAGGTAATAAGCTGCCTTTCTTTTAGCTTTCAAAAAATGGAGAGTGTTTAATTGTCATCAATCAATTGCACGGTCGATGGCCTTCGAAGACGAGTCAAAATGCATGAGGTCCTTGATACAAATGTATGCAAACTTTATCCTTGCACTAAACAAAACATTTACAATAAATGTTCCATTGTATATTAACAAATGTTAATTTGATTTTCAAATTGTTTTTTATTGTTTTGAATACAAGCCATAAAAACCTTAAATATTCCTTTGAATACATGAAGAAAATAATTATAATTATAATAAATAAAATATGAAATAATTGAAATAAAACAATAATACACACCAAATTTTTTTCGCCGAAAATCAGCAAAATTTTGCTGAATTTTGCCGAGCTGAATGATCAGCAATCATTTCAGCAAAAAGAAATTACTGAAAATTTCGGCAAAGTGATCTGACATTTCATTTGCCAACTATTTGCTGGATAATCAGCAAATTAGAAAAGTTTGCTGAAAATTCAGTTGGTTTGGCCGTTGCAGGATTTGACAGCATCATGCTGATAAAATTCAGCAAAATATTTTTAATTGTTGATGTCATCAGATTTTTCGATCCAAATTAATAAGAAAATAATTTTTAAATTTAATTTATTTTAAAGAGCGCATTAGAAATTTAAAATCATTATAATAGATATACACATTAATCGAATCTGTGTGAATAAAAGGACCTCGAGCGCTGGACGCTGGACATCCTCTTCGATAATTGGATTGGCTGAAAAATATATTAAATTATCCATATCATTATTCGATATTAATCTTAAAGAAATGTACATACAATATGACTTATTAGAAGAAATACTTACCAGTATTATGTTGGATTGAGCGGAATTCAGTGATTCATTAAATAAATAACACAAATCAAAAACCTCGCCAGAAACAGCAATTGGAAAAGCTCCTGCCTAAAATGAAAATGGCTTCTTTTCTTCACACTGTGGAACTGTCAAGTAGATGGGAAATGCTGAACGATCAGTAATCTGAAGAAGTATGCTGATTTTCAGTTAAGACAAAACAAATAACTGACTTTCAGTAATCTCCAAAATTGCTGATTGATTTTCAGCAAATCGTTTTGCTGGAATGGTAATTAAGATTTTGTGTACATAATGAAATTCTGACAGGTAATGCAGTTTCTAGTAAATTTACTATGCTAAACCAGTTTTATACGACAACGGTATAATTTCATATGAAATCTATATATATAAAAATGAAATGGTCTGTGTTCGTATCCGCATAACTCGAAAACGGCTGGATGGATTTTCTTCATTCCTTCAGCAGATATGTTCGTTATCGTTTCCGACGGGTTTATATAATATTTCCTCATGCGAAAGTCAAGGGTAAGGTTAGGTAAATCGTGAAAACTAAAATTAAGATTCGTATGGATATTTCACAAGGGCAGTTCAAAACGCACATTTTCGCCTACTATGCAGGACAACGTCTGCCGGGTCGACTAGTGAAACTATAGAATTTAAAATGTGCTATAAAAATAATAAAATTATGGCCTACTATGGAGCGTCTTTGTTTGATAGAATAATTGGTTTGCAGTATTTGGTCTAAAACATTGCCAAATAATACTTTTAGAAGCTCAGTTTGTTCTAAGAAGAATTAGAATACAAATTTTTCTTTGATTTCATATAATATGATATCTGAAAGTTAGGCTGATATTTGACAAAGTTAGAGCGTTTGTAAAACTGATTTTCCCTAATGAGACATTTTTATCAAAATCTGCATATTATCATCATTTGGAGCTGCTTTCAAGAAATATGATGTTCTACAAAGTTTTCATAAATTCAATACTGAAGAGATTAATTACAATAGATTGTAAATCGGATGAAAATTGCTAAAGTTATGATTATTTTTATGAAAGTCTAAACTTGATGGTCAAAAAATCACCTTAAAGGCCTTTGCGCGACCTCTAAACTTCAATATTTTGGCCTGAAATTCTGAGGCTACTCTTTTTTTGACATAAAAAAGCGTTTGGGCACACGAATTCCAGGTTTCGGAAACATTCGAAAAATATGCCGCACTCTAATATGAAATCAGCTGGTTTTCAGCGGTTTTGCACATTTTGCTGAATTGATCCAGCAAAGTGCTGTCAATTCATATTCCAGCCTGAAATGCAGAATTTTCAGCATAACAAGCTGATGATTCAGTAAACGACTGACAGATAGGGGAACGGTTCGGCACTTCAGCTCTTAGCTCCTATTTCCATCCCATCAAAAACAAAGCAATGAAAAGGAATTTGGTTTGTTTCTTTTTTTCGTGACTTTTTTTACCGCTGAGCAGGCGTGTTAGCAAAAAAAGCAACGAGATTGGTGCTGTATTTCTTTATTTTGCAATAAGATGAATTAATGTTCAGTGAGATGGAAAACGGAACAGTTCCCCTATGACAGTAGTGCAATTTGCTGAAAGTTTCCGTAATTTATTTTACTGAAATGATAGCTGACTTTTCAGCAAAATTTTGCTGATTTTCGGCGAAAAAATTTAGGACAAAGGCGTACCCTGACACCTTCAGTTCTTACTGCTGACGCCAAATTATCATTGAATCAATTACGCTAAAACTGCTGGTGCCACACCATTACCCAATCTCTGGCGCCGCTAGTGGTAGGTGATCACTTGTGCCTAAAAAGAGAAAACAAATCAGAAAGTAGGGTACACCGGGGCAAGTCAAAACATGATCATACATAAAAAATAAGCAACCTTACCAAACATTTTTATAAATATTTTGTACACTGAAATTATTTTTCTAAATGCATAATTTCATCGCATATCGGGGCAAGTAGAAACACTGCGCTATATACAGCCGTATCAAAAATAAAATATATGTACTCAGAGAGACTTTAGTTGCTCGAAGTTGTTAAGGTGACTATTAGAGTGATTCAAATTTTGACTTTTTCGCTCCCCTATGCTTAAACGATTGCTTTTGCTATTTTAATAGTCCTCCCAAATGTTTAGCTGATTTGGATGTAATTTGGATGTACACGTGCCGTTTGAAGGTTATATGAAAATTACTATGAAAATTGCCACTCATGTAAAGGACCGTTTCGTGAAGCAGTCCAGAATATATTTGAATATATTTAATTCATCGTCATCATAGAATAGATCCTAAGCTGAAAGTCAGTTGTTGTTGCGAAGCAATCTGACTTTTGTGAGCAAAATTATAAAGAAAACAGAAATGCTCATGATTGATATTGATGTTATTCTTTTATGTATTAAATTGAATTTCCCACAATTCAGTATTTCCATAATAACTTTTGTTGCCAGCATCAAATCGTTTAGCAACAACGACGATATTTCCCCTTGTTAGATTTCCTTCCTTCCTTGTTAGAACGGTTTTCACAAAAGTTACTGTTTTTATAGTAATTTTCATACAAGCTTCAAACTGCTTGTGCTCAGTCAAATTACATCCAAATTAGCTAAAAATTTGGGACGATTATTAAAATGGCAAATGCCATCGTTTAAGCATAAGGGAGCAAAAAAGTCAAAATTTGAATCACTCTAGTGACTATACTGCCATAATACGCATAAGAGTCCCATATATATGCTTCTGATGATTTTGATTATCTTTCAGAAATCAGCTTAAAACTGTCTCCTGTCTAAAAAAAACCTAATAGAATAGTAGGCTTTGTTTTAAAAATTTGGTATTGATATTTACTTATCTTAATATAAGTCACATAACATATTTTAATAGGCTATAAACATACATATTTATTTTATTTATTACCATACTAAGACCGGAGTGGCCTGTGCAATACATAAAAGTCTTCTCCATTCAGCTCGCTGCATTTCGCCAACCACGCAGTCTGTGGAGGGTCCACAAACCGCCCTCCACCTGATCAATCCACCTTGCCCGCTGTGCACCTCGCCTTCTTGTTCCCGTCGGATCGTTCTCGAGAACCATTTTCACCGGATTGCTGTCCGACATTCTGGTTACGTGCCCGGCCCACCGCAGTCGTCCGATTTTCGCGGTGTGAACGATGGATGGTTCTTCCAACAGCTGATGCAACTTGTGGTTCATTCGCCTCCTTCACGTACCGTCCGCCAACTGCACCCCACAGGTACGCAGCACTTTCCTTTCGAAAACTCCCAGTGCGCGTTGGTCCTCCACGAGCATCGTCCAGATCTCGTGTCCATAGAGAACTACCGGTCCAATAAGCGTTTTGAAGATAGTCAGTTTGGTACGGCGGCGAACTCTATTCGATCGGAGCGTTTTGCGGAGTCCAAAGTACGTATGATGGGTCTCCAAATTTCTCTGCTGGTATCGTTTTTGGCAGTCACCAGTGAGCCTAAGTGACACGAATTCTTCAACCACCTCGATTTCGTCACCACCGATAGAAACTCGTGGTGGGTGGCTTACATTGACCTCTCTTGAGCCTCTTCCTATCATGTACTTCGTCTTCGACGTGTTGATGACTAGTCCAATCCGTTTAGCTTCGCTTTTCAGTCTGATGTAGGCTTCCTCCATCCTCTCAAAGTTACGTGCCATTATATCAATGTCGTCGGCGACACCAAATTACTGGACGGACTTTGTGAAAATCATACCACTCGTGTCAATCCCTGCCCTTCGTATTACTCCCTCTAAAGCGATGTTGAATAGCCGACACGAAAGACCATCACCATGCCGTAACCCTCTGCGCGTTTCGAAGGGACTCGAGAATGCCCTTGAAACTCGAAATACGCACATCACCCGATCCATCATCACCTTGATCAACCGTATCAGTTTATCCGGGCATCCGTTTTCGTGCATTAGCTGCCATAGCTGGTCCCGATCGATTGTATCATATGCGGCTTTGAAGTCGATAAATAGATGATGTGTGAGCATGTTGTATTCGCGGCATTTCTGCAATACCTGACGTACGGCGAACACCTGGTCTGTGGTAGAACGTTCACCCATAAATCCCGCATGGTACTGCCCCACGAACTCTCATGCAATAGGTGTTAGTCGGCGGCATAAAATTTGGGAGAGTACCTTGCAGGCGGCGTTCAGCAATGTGATTGCGCGGTAGTTGCTACAATCCAGCTTATCGCCCTTTTTGTAGATGGGACACACGAGATCTTCCATCCACCCCTGCGGCAGAACCTCATCCTCCCATAAACTTAAATATGGTCTATTTAATTTTCCCATGCCAATATATACAGATAAAGAACATCATGCCAATTTTTAGGAAGATTGCATTTTTTTTTCAATTTATTAGATTTTCTTGTATTTCGCCATGTAAAACGAGTTTTAAACATTCTTCGGCAAAATTCTCAAGTCGGACTTTTATACAAATAAGGGCAGTATACAACAAAGTCACAAACGTAATTTTAGGGACCAAATTCTAGGGAACACACTACAATTTATCAGATCGAATACCTCAACCTTGTGACCACTAGGATTACTTTTCATGATGGTTAATTATTTGGTTCACTCGAATTGTGCGCTTGATAATTTTGTTCATATTAAATAACCAGCATAGCACTGAGCCTTGATTGGCGTTTGGCCTTCATTGGAGATGGAGGGGAAGAATATTGAACGATTGAAACAACTGTTTTGATTGTTGGGTCAAACAACGTGGACATTGTTTTTTCAAATCTTCAAAGTTGTTGTTTCAACGCTGATCCACTGTTTCATTCAATTCAATATTATTGTTGTTTCAATCCTGCATCGCATGATTGAAACAATACTAATATCGTTCTTTCGACAACCATTTCATAATATGGAAAAACTGTATAAGCTGATCAACATAAATCATCCTGCTTACATGAAGTGAGCATGGAGCAGAGGTAAGGTGAAAGACTCTCACTCCCCATGTAAATAGTTCGATTCTGATTCTGATGATGATGATGATCATGATGGTCCCGCCACATACCCCTACAAAGGTTTGAGCTGGACTATTTATCTTTAAGATCAGGGTTGGGAAAAATCAAATTTTCAAAAAATCGGGGATGATCAAACTCACTCGCGATCTTTCTTTTAAATTATCAGATGATAAAAACTCGCCAGCGATTAAGAATCGTTTGAAAATCGTATCTTGATTTGAAGCACTTACCGTTACATTTTGAACACTTTCTCCTTACTACCATGAAACCATAACGCCAAATAGAAGATATAACGGGACTGTTGACAATTAGCTGATCATAGTAAAGATTAATGTTTGAATGAAAATTCTGTGTTTATTATCGTTTGAGTACACTATTTGAGAAGTTGTCGCCGGCGACAACTCGCCTACTATTTTCACGTGAAAAGTTGTCACAAAAAAATTGCAATCATTATCGTTTGATTATGATTCAGCACAACACTGTTTAAGATTCTTAATTGTGATCAATTTAATCAGATTTTGCAAAACAATAAACGATCCGATTATTTTCACAGATATAAACAACAATACAAATTATCATCGCTTTCCAGCAAAAAATATAAATAAGTAAAAAGGACCGTTGAGTTCTACTGCAGATGTTCGCAAGCATCATCAGTGATACAGCGAGTCCGATACAAATACAAAACTTGTGATACCTCTCGCATGATGCCAAGAGTTTCGTCAAGAAGCGCATATCAAAACCATTCTCGCTAGTACCAATCAATTTACCGAACAAAGCTCGACAACATTCAAAACTTGTGTTACCTCTCCGTAGATACCAAAAGTTTCGAGAAAATCGCGTTCTATCTGAGAGCTCACTACTTTTCTGTAGTATCTTTCAAACAATTTCAAATATTTCAGTTTGTAGTGATAAATACAAAAAAAAGTCATTTATACCTGTATTACGAGCGCGATTCTCAAACTTTCGTAGACTACACAAAAAGAGTTAAATACATCAACAAATAAAATACCAATATTTAAAAAAACAGATTCACGTGTCAAGTCTCTTGAACTGTGATAGTGTACTTGCTCCCTTGATGTGTGCAGGCATCGAATTGAAAACATTTATTCCTTTATAAAACAATGAATTTTGTGAAGTACCATGCAAAAAATAAGGTGTTCTTATTTCTTCCGCGTTTCTAGTATTATATCCATGAATGTCACTTCCTCTCTCAATTAGATTACACAAATATCGTGGCAGCAATCTATTTATTATTTTAAAAATGAACACCATAGTCAAATAAACAATTCTCTGCTTCACTGATAACCATTGTAAAGCGTTCAACAAAAAGGAGGAGGAAGTGAATCTATTACATCTCAAAATCAAACGCACTACTTTATTCTGCAAACGCTGTAACCTCGATATTTGTGTTTCATCGACATTAAATTCCATACTTCTAGGCTATTTTCTTGATCACATTGTTGATGTGAGAATCAAATTTCAATTTATCATCAATAATCACGCCAAGATATTTAATTCCCCGAACGCGATCAAGTGTTTTATCATCAATTTTAACGGAAACATTAGGGGAGACTGGGTAGACTTGATCCCCTTTTTTGATTTCCGATGTATCACAGCCAAAAATAAATAAACATACGCGATTTCCACACAGACTCTCTAATAAATAAGTATTTAACTTTACTTATGTATGGCAGTCCTTAAATTATTGTTGTTATTGATACACAATCCATTTTTTGGAGTGCTGTCAAAACTCGACTTTTAAAATATTCGGGGGAAATTGATCCCTCTCCAAGAACTTGCTTTGATAAAATTAGAAAGGTGCCTCAGATTTTTAAAATATTTTTTCTTCAAAATACGCAGAATTTTCGAATTGCTGTGCGCATACATGAACGATTTTTGTTATTGAATTCGACAGCACATGCAATTTTAAAATTTGGGGAGACTTGATCCCCTTTTTAAGATATCTACGCAATAAATATTTTTTCCAGCCAAAACTTCATCAAATCTGTCAAATCTACAAAAAGTTAGAAGCTTGAATACAGATTTATATTTTTTTAAATTTCTTCGACAAATTTTTGTATGGGTGACTAAGGGGGGATCAAGTGTCCCCATATTGAGGCAATAACTTCAAATCCAAATATCCTAAAACTTTGATGGAATGTTGACATTTTCATCAGTACAGATCATTAAGCATATTTATGGCTTTGTGCTGTGAAAAAACGAAAGCATTCGGTCATTATTATGAAAAGTTGTTCAAATTTTGCGTGGCCATAAAAAAAACTTTGGAAAGGTCAAAACATACAAACCGCCCTGCAGAATAAATAAGGTTGTCAATCCAAAAAATAACTCACCACATAAAGGTCATTTGTTTTGAGGATCTATACTAAAAAATACGCTAGAACAAAACTACTTTAGTTCTCGAAAAAACAGGGGGTGATCAAGTCTCCCCGGGGATCAAGTGTACCCACCTACCCCTACCAATGACTCGATTTCGCGAAATTACCATGTAGGGGAAATGTTCCGATCTCCATCTCACTGTACATATATCCATCTCATCGTTAAACAAAGAAATACGGCACCAAATTCGTCGCTTCTTTTTGCTAACACGCATGCTCACTGGTGAAAAAAATCACAAAAATAATAAATAAACCAAATTCCTTACCATTGCTTTGTTTTTGATGTGATGGAAATAGGAGCTATGAGATGAAGTGGCGAACCGTTCCCCTATTTAGTTTTGCTTACATTCAATTTTAACTGTTTGTACTTCAACCATCTACTTAAAGAACGCAAATCTGTATTCAAGCGTGAAACTGCATCTTCGATGGTTCTAGCTGCAATGAATAATACGGTGTCATCCGCGAATAGATTAATATTACAAAATCGTAAAACCCGTCCCATGTCGATGTCATTAATATACATAATAAATAAATCGGGCCCTAATACACTTCCTTGTGGAACACCAAGATTATTTTCCATAGGATTCGAAACACAATCATTAAAAGCAGTCTTTTGGGTTCTGTCAGACAAATAGCTTCTAAACCATTCATATGCAGAACCCGAAATCCCAAAGCGCTTCATTTTTTCCAACAATCAGGGCCTAGAAATTGTCTCAAATGTGCGTTTAAGATCCAAAACTACAGCAATGATAATATCTTTACGCTCCATGTTCTCTTTCCATTTGGCTAACACCAAGTTCAATGCGGTTTCACAAGAATATCCTTCTCGATATCCCGATTGTTCTTGTATTAGCAAGTTATTACTATTCAAATATGTAACTAACTGGCCTTTGACAACAAGTTCTAATATTTTTTCTAATGTGTGCAACATGTTGATGGGACGAAACTCTTCGGCTTTAATCGTTCCAGCAACTTTTTGAATAGGAATCACAAGAGATTCCTTCCAAACCTGCGGCACGTGCCCGGTTCTCAGTGATTAATTTATGAGGTCCAGCAGTTTGTGTCCAATGACATGAAAACAATCTTGTACAACTCTAGCGTTAACGTTATCAACTCCAGCCGTTTCACCTAATGAAAAGCATATGTTTTTAAGTTCATCAATTGTAATTGGGCGAAAACACTCGAACCTACATCTACTATTAACCGGCTGTTTAATTTCATCGGGTTCATCATCCAAATCAATAGATTGATTGATTGATAAAACACTATCGATGAAATATCTATTGAAATTACAAGCAATTGTTTGTTCCGACTGTTCTATTGTGCCATTGAAAGTTGTGGATCGCGGCTTGGAACAATTGGGTTTTAACAAAGATTTTAAAATTTTTTAAAAACTCCCTGCTGTTATTCTGATGCTGATCAATTTTCCTCTGAATATATTCACAACGCGTTGTTTTCAACGATTGTGAATATGTGTTCCGCGCGATCTTGTACCTATTCCAATTATTATGACTACGTCTTCGCAAAAATCTCTTGTACAATTTATCTCTTTTGCGTATGAGACGCAACAGGTCTAAATTGTACCAGCTATTCGAGTTATTCAAAGATACAAATTTTTCTTCAATTAACTTATTGGTACTCGATTTCAGAACGTTCGTTAGAACAGCTGCTTTCTGATCTAAGTTCCCGGAAATAACTTGAAAATTCTCGTTTCTCGAAACAAGATTCGAAACAGCTTGTTTAGAATATTTCCTCCAACACTTTAATTTAACAAAATCATCAAGTCTATTAATAGTTTCTACATTTATCACTAAAGTTTCATGATCGGTTACTTTCAAACAAGTATCTGTAACTGAGTTTACAGAGTCAACATTAGATTAAACATGATCAATTATAGTTCTACTGTGTCACGGAATTCGCGTGTAATCCACAACCCTTTGTTTCAAATTACACACCAATTGATATTAAAATCACCAGCTATTACATTTAGTTTACTTAAATTGACAAACATTTCAAACCAGTTCTCTAAAATTTCAATGAAACGCTGATCACTTGAACTTGGCGAATGATATAAAACACCATAATTATTCTTATTCATGCCACGTCCAACTGTAATGCCTAAGAACCAATTTCCTTCACATGCTTCGTTTAATTGAAGCTTGAATTGAACCGATTCTTTGGCATAAATAGCAACTCCGTCAGTGTGTCTTGAATGTGATAAGCAAGCAGCGACTTTGTATCCCGGTATACTGTACTGATCAAATGATTCATACTCTACAATATACGTTTCTGCTAAAAATACCAAAAATGGACCCATTTTGATAAGAAAATTATTTTGAGCTTTTTAGTGGAATGTTTTCACCTGTCATAAGACGAGTTTATACAATCCCATTGAATTCCACCACTTAATTGTATCTTGACAGATACGTATTTCGACCTCGAAAGTAAGGCCGTCTTCAGTGTCTGTATTTTCTGACTCGACTCGACTAAGTCGAGTCAAGTACGAGACACTGAAGACGGCCTTACTTTTGAGGTCGAAATACGTATCTGTCAAGATACAATTAAGTGGTGGAATTCAATGGGATTGTATAAACTCGTCTTATGACAGGCAAAATGGACGTTTTTCTTCTACAATCGTACGTAGAGCTACGTAGTTTGTAGACAAACCAGCAATATTCAAATACAAAACATCTAGTTGGTTCACATTACTACTGGAACTTGGTTGCTATTTATTAATTACGTAAAAAATAATAATTTTAATTGCGAGGGTGACGTGTTGAATCGTTGTTTCAACTTGCCCTACACCACGCATTTCTATTTGCCCCGATGGGTTGAAAATGTGGAGAAATTTCAAACTCCACAATATAATTGAATCATTTGTTTGAGAAACTGCATAAGTCCATTTTCCACAATTTCGAGAAAACAAAAAAAAACTGTTTTTGAACAAATTGGCACTGAACCTTTCAATTTCTTCGATACAGATCAACAGTTTTTGGCAATATTCATCACCCTGGTGCACTTCCAGTGCAAAAACTGTAAGCAGTACTCCATAATTGCTCTTCAAAGTGTGTGGACCTATGTAGTTTCTCAAACAAACGAAAAAAAATCATACATTCCTGAACAAAAAGTTATTTTTTATAATTTTTGCCAGAATACGTGTTTTTGGAAGAGGATTCAGAATATATAAAAATCTCATTTTGGCCAAAAATGTTACATATGCAGTTTCTCAAACAAACGGTTCAATTGCTCTTCAAAGTGCATGTACATATGTAGTTTTTCAAACAAACAAAAAAAAGTCATACATTTCCGAACAAAACTTTTTTAAACATACATTTTTGTATGTCTGACTTTTAAAGACTCAGAAATTACTGAACCAATCGGCGTAAAATTTTGTATGCAAAGGTTTTTGATGCCGAGGAAGGTTTTAAAGATGGTGTTTTCCTTGAATATGTACATGTTTCGAATAAAATTCCCACATGCTGTACATAGGCACATCTTGTTTCCAAGTATTCTAAATGTTTGTTGTTCCATCAAAAATAATTTGCCCCTTTATCTAAAATATTTGTAAAAGGGATAATTTAAGCATAATTGGTTAAGAAGCCGACAACAAGTGACAAGTCATAATCAGTTTCTTTATTGTTATCATGAGCGAGCATTTGAATAATCTATACAGAATGACAATCATATTCATAAACCGTAGTAATTGGATCCAATTTGAATGTGCCTTTGAAAAAAGTTCAACAAGTTTATTCTGTGTAATGTGTAATGAAGTGTCGACTACAAGAAGATTAACAATAAATTTAAACTTTGCTAGCCGTTATTCGAGTCTAATCATTGTCTACTAATGGAGTATTATGTGCATTACAAGCTAAAACAGGACCTAATCTATGTTTTCAGGTAATAAAATTGCTCGACCGAGAAAAGGTGGAAGTAATCAAGCTGGGATTTATCGTCGAGGATATCGCGGCTGAACTGGGAAAACAAACAGCGACAACAACGCTGACCATCGTGGTGGAGGATGAGAACGACAATAATCCAAAGTTCAGAAACTCGTTTTACAAGCGCTCCATTCCGGAAAATAGCCCCCATGGTGTGACGATTATAAGTGTGGTCGCGTACGACATGGACAAAAATAAAACGATTCATTACGGCTTGGAAGGATCTAAGGAAACAACTGATCTGCTTCATCTGGATGCAGAGACGGGAGAAATTGTCGTTGCCAATAAAATTGATTACGAAGTGTTTCCATGGCTAAATTTCACTGTGAGAGCTACCGATTCTGGCCACCCTCCAAGATCGACGTTGGCTGAAGTGTTTATTCAAGTGATAGATGAAAACGACAATAATCCATACTTCCCAGTCGGTTCGACAAATTTCACCGTATATGAAAACTCAATGATCGGAACGAGGATTGCAACTATAGAGGCCTATGATCCAGATTCTGGAGCGTTCGGCAAAATAACCTATCTGATAGATAGGGTCAGTTCTAGTGTGAGTATAAGTTTAAAGTTGAAGTCGCGGCTAGGTTTAAACTTACTTTCTTACAACAGGGGAAATTCTCCATTGATCCAGATACAGGACTGCTGATTGTGGCGGATTTGTTGGACAGGGAAAAGCAGGATTCTTACATGCTAGTGATTGAAGCATGGGATAATTATCAATTCGGATACTTAAGTGGTGAAAGTCGAAATGCTTTCAAACAAATATTGTAAGTATTACATGATAACGATCTCATTTCAACTTATCTGGTTGATGAGTTTCGTGAAATTCCAACAAACAAATTCGACTAGCTCATGATCTTGTGATTTATCCGGAATCCGCCAGTCGTTCAGACCTTTCCAACTTCATAAGTTCCTTACGACATAAAACATAAAACATAAAACATAAAACATAAAACATAAAACATAAAACATAAAACATAAAACATTAAACATTAAACATAAAACATAAAACATAAAACATAAAACATAAAACATAAAACATAAAACATAAAACATAAAACATAAAACATAAAACGTAAAACTTTTTTTCACGTTTTGCCTTTCTCGTATACTAAGTATACGGTAAAGGCTATATGATCGCTCCAAAAACAAACTTTTTATAGAAGGCCCGGAGACCCATAGTGTTATATACCGATCGACTCAGCTCGACGAATTGAGGTGATGTCTGTGTGTATGTGTGTGTGTGTGTGTGTGTCTGTGCGCACCCACCCAAAAAAATTTCACTCATTTTTCATGTACTTATCCTTCACCGATTTACTCGCAACAAGTTGCATTCGACGCAGAGTACTCTACCATTGTTTCCTATTGAAAATTGGCTAGATCGAACTATGGGCTCGGAAGTTATGGCCAAAACACCACTTATTTTTATAGAAAAATTGAGTAAAAAATGTCACTCATTTTCAGGCATTTATCCTTAACTGGATCGCAACTCGCAACAAGTTGCATTCGACGCAGAATACTCTCCCATTGTTTCCTATTGAAAATTGGCCAGATCGGATTATGGGCTCAAGAGTAATGGCCAAAATACTATTTTTATAATGTAAGAGAAAGGCACCATCACCGCTAGGTGGATTAATCAGGGTTTTTTTATGTGTTTTAGACATAAAACAAATATACTTGATCAAAATTTTATCACGCAGATGACTTACTATGTGGTGGATTTCATGGCCGTGCGGATTGCGACGTCAATCGTCTAGACGCATGTGCTGTGCAGTGTGGGTTCGATTCCCGCCATGGTAAAGAGAAAACTTTTCGTAAAGGGATAAATTCTCCATTGGTTGTAGTGTTAAATGTATTGCCCTCATGCTAGATGTTAAGTGTTCAGTCTGTACGACCTCTGGTAGAAGACGATGATTCTGTCTTTTATTTTCAAAGAAAAAAAAAAGATACTGAAAGACCGAAAACATGTGTTTTGAAAAGGTGGGAATCGATCCCGCCCCTGCCAGTTTGCTGAACGTGTGCTATATCACTATGCTGCGGTAAACTTAATGCTACCTTCATTAAGTTACTCTAACGGTAATGTGATAGATACGGTTCAACACCCTACGGCAATCGGGTTGTTTAGGGGTATTCAGGACAAACTGTGTCGAACTCCGATTTTGCAGAATTTTTGGAGCCCAGGAATTATTTTTAATTTATACCTTCACGAAATCATATTATAAACTAGCGCAGACACTGTTCGCCTCTTGCCTGCCAAATATATAAAAAAAACTGACTTACTATGTGTCTCACAGGTTTTGAAATAACAATTAGTGGTAATATAGTGACGGTTTCGTTCTGATGAGATGGTGAATTGAGGTTTTTTCATGATTATGATAACGTTATTACTTTGAATCTAAATATAAGTAAATTTGTTTTCACATACATAACTAATACAATTCCCACACATATAATTGAACTTTCACAGCATTTCCGTTCTCGATGAGAACGACAACGCTCCAATCATACAGGCACCAGACGGCTGTGTCCAAGTAACTGAGTTTCATGACATTCGCGAACCATTACTGGCTCTGAAAGCCACTGATGCTGACGACCCAAAAACAGGAAACGGCCTAATTGGATTTGAAATCATCGACGTTGCAGGCTCAGATATATTTTTCCTTAAGCAGAAAGCTATGGGAGTAGTAGAAATTTATTCTGGTCGGTCGTTGAATAATTTCTACGGAAACTATTCATTGCTCATAATGGCACATGATGAGGGAAATCCACCGAATACCGTTAACGAGAAAATCGATATCTGTGTGTTGGATTTCAACGACCATGCTCCGGAGTTTGTTTCACCTCCCAATAATATAACTATCCGAATACCAGAGGTAATATTCAATTTCTATTGCGATCTACTGAACTCATTTGCAATCAAATTTCAACCATCTTGTTTCAGAATGCAACTGTTGGAACAACGATCATTCAAGTCAAAGCCAAGGACAATGATATTGGACCGAATGCAGCTGTAAAGTATCGATTCAAGCCTGATCCCCTGGGAAGCTTCAGATCATTTTCAATCGATGAAGATAACGGATCTATCATGCTGAAATTGCCTCTTGATCGGGAACGCCAAAAAGTACATGAGCTACGAGTGGAGGCTTATGATCAGGGTATTCCTTCGCCACTGAGTTCCGACTTGGACCTCACTATTTACGTCCGCAATGTGAACGACTACGAGCCACAGTTTCTGGTTGAGGAAATCACAGTCAACTTCACGGAGCATGCCAGGCCTGGCTTGGAACGAAGGCAGCTACCAGACACAATCGACAGAGATGAAGTTGATGATCTGGATGATCCACCGTCCACTGTGTGCTACTTTATTGTGCATGGCAATGAAAATGGACATTTTCATTTGGATCCTCATTCACACGTATTAACGGTATGGTATAAATTGTTCATTTTCGCTCCATAATTATCAACTTACATGTTTATGTTTGTGATAGTTTATGTTTCGTCTGTCTTGTGGTTAAAGTTTATAGGTTTCCCTTCACATTTTTTAAGAATTTGTCACATTAATTTCCTTCCTACTATTTTCCACCACCTTAGGGGAGACCGAGGCTGATTGGCCGAAGGGGCAGGTTGGCCGAGTGGCTTTCGTGGAAAGACTTTAAGGCGCATTTAAGGCACATCATATTGATTTTGGTGGGTTATTAAGACGCCCATGTACGGATGTATTTTTGTGTTTGCACATAAACACGTTTTTTTTTGCTATTTTGGCGCCAGTGCGTGAATTTATGTTATATATGTTATTGTAAAGTAATACTTGTAACACTAATCAATATTATTAAAAATTATATGTATTAAAATCCTACAAAATTGTAAACGGTTTCCAGGGTAACCTCACTATTGTGATTATAAATCGTGATTGTTCTCGGAAACATCCATTGGGGTAGGTTGGCCGAATTTTTCTGCTACAACATTTCAAAAAATTAAAAATATTGAAAAATTCGTTTTTGAGAAAATCGATTTTTAAGTTTTATTTTCAATGTTTGAACAATTTTTTTCGCAGTGTATATTTTTTCACATAGCCCCAATGATTACCTAAAACTTTGCCGAAGACATCAAAACGATCGGACAAGCCGTTTTCAAGTTAATTTTTTGTGTTCAAGGTGTTTTTGCTTAGGCCCTTGTCAAAAGTTAGGCTAGAGTCAAAATGGCAAACCAATGATACAAATTATGTTTTTTGATCACATGCAAAATGTATATGCAAAATTTCAGAGAAATAAAAAAATACAAAAATAAATCGACCTTCGATTTCACAGAGAATTGCTCTTTACGTAGCCAACTTAGGTCCCGCAACACGTAGAAGGAAACGAAATTAGCTCTCTATAAAACCTTGATTCTACCAGTGGCCCTTTACGGACATGGTACGTGGACGTTAAAAAAGGCAGAACGAAAAGCTTTTGTTGTTTTCGAGCAAAAAATTCTACGCGAGTTGCGTAAGCTGAGAGAACCATTTATTGCTCACACCGCGAAAATCGGATGACTGTGGTGGGCCGGGCACGTAGCCGAAATGTCGGAACATAACCCGGTGAAAATGGTCCTTGATTACGTTCCGAGGAGCATAAGAAGGCAAGGTGCACAGCGAGCAAGGTGGATGTATCAGGTAGAAGACGATTTGCGGACTCCTCGTAAACTGCGTATTTCGTTGGCGACGTGCAGCCATGGACCGAGCTAAATGGAGATGACTTTTATGTGCTGCAGATGCCCTTTAGCCTTAGTTTAATCATAATAATAATCACCATTACCTTAGGTAAATCATAAAAATAATCACAACTCACCAATGATCACTGCGCATCTATCAAAACATTGCCATCCCCAAAACAAATGAGATAAAAAAAGATAACCATAGATGAATTGCGAGAATCGGACAAAAGACGCCATTTGAACTCTTAGTTCCCATGATATGCTGATCACAGTATTCACAGTATTCAGTAAATTTGAAAAAAATATAAATAAAAAAATAAAAAAAACTGTTTGTCACATACATCGAGTAAAAGAACCAATGTACCATGCGGCTCCACCCCAATATGCTCGTATGTTTATATGATGATGAACATTTTCAATATACGGTAAGACGGTATAATGCTAGAAAACTATAACTAACTGAGGGTTGAAATCAGTTGGTACCTTTAAATATTTGTAAAACCATCATACTATGTGAATGTGGTAGTATTTTTGTATTACATAATAAAAATAATAGTCAAATTCCAAAAAGTTACATTTTTTATGTAACTTTCAATGTTTGTTTGCTCAACATTCTAGAGCAACGCTAGCATACTGTCCGCAAAACTCGCATTGGAACACTCAGCTTGGCAACAAAATAACTTTTCTCGTGGCTAATATGATATAAAATTGCTTCCATCTTTACAAATGTAACGTTTTTCGAAAATATGTTTCACTGGTCAAAACGTCCTAGTGTAGGCAGGACAATATGCCCTTACCAACTGGACACAAGTGCAGCGAGCTTGCAGCAAATTATATAAAAACTTTTGAAATGTATTTCAAACCTAATTAAATGGACTTATATTGGTTTTTTAATATCCAGCACATGAGTATTTGTAATATTTTTATTATGGGATTGATAAAATACTAATGAAGGGCTATGAAACGTCTTTGGCTAAGATGGGGCGTATTGCCCAAGCACTTTTTGAAATCCATTTTTTCACGACTTTTCAAAAAAAGCTTAATTACGTGTTTTCTGTAACATTTTTATATGACTACTCACGGGCAATGCATTTGCGACTTCCTGGACTACCAAATAACACAAAGTTTGCATAAAATGCGTTGAAAATTAAAAAGTTATAAAAGTATTGCCTTAGGGGGGCATATTGTACCGCCTTACCCTACCTACCATTCCTACTCTCTGGGAGACCAATACTCTCCTGCAAAAACACTCACGGGGATGAAAGAAATTAGAGGTTATCGTGATAACTTGGTATTCTAACTTAAATCATGTAAATCATGCAAGTGACTTCAAAGAAGAAAATTTCATAGCGACGAACCCCCAAGTATTTTGCGGCCATAGAATCTTGAATCTAGTAACAGTCACCAGTCAATTTCTGAGGTCATGAACATCAAAAGCGGAATATGAGCATCTGGAATACATTTTTACTATCGTCTACAAAATTAATTTTTAATTTCAATTTCGTCGCAAAACCAGTACGCCGAAGGGAGTCTTTTCACTTATACAAAACGATATCATCAAATAAACATTTAACTGGAGATCGTCACAGTTCTCTACAATCATTGCTTCAAGCTGTTGATCACCACACAATAATTCTAAATCTACGCACTTCTATCGTTTCTATTCATTCGTATTATTAGAACTTTCATAAATATATTAAAATACATTGAAAAATGTATCCTTAAATAGGAAAAAATCTCTTTGACACAAGAACTTCTAGCCACCCTGTACTGCCAAAATGACAGGAGCCTTTTGAAAAATGAAAATAATTCTTTATCGTTGAAAGGAAAACTATCGAATACGTTGACGATAGAATGTTATCTATAATTCTCTCGATTTCAAAAAGTAAAACAAAACAATGTCTAAAGTCGAGTCAAGTACGAGACACTGAAGACGGCCTTACCTTTGAGGTCGAAATACGTATCTGTCAAGATACAATTAAGTGGTGGAATTCAATGGGATTGTATAAACTCGTCTTATGACAGGTGAAAACATTCCACTAAAAAGCTCAAAATAATTTTCTTATCAATGTCTAAAGTGTTTAGATGGAATTTGAATGAGTCAATGTATCTTCTCTAGCAAATACAAATTATACCATCTGGCATTATGTCGTCGTGGCACGTTCATATTTTTGTGTACGTCGCATTTTCTACAGTTCCGAGAGAGAATAAAAGATTAAGATGTTGAGAGATTGAGTGAAAGTTGCTGATGCCGGAAATTGAATTGAAGTATGTCGGAAAAGCAGTCGCTGTGACTGAAATAAGCGCTTCACCTCGGTGATCTAAATCATTGAACAGATTTTTGCAAGGACAGTTTTTTTTAGTTAGAAATAAAACCCTATTAGAGTTTTACACGACCCCCAAAATTCAGAAAAAGTTGCTTCCTATCGTAAATACCAATAAAATAATGCAGTTGTACGTATGATAATACGCATGATTGTAAGTAGGAGAAAAGCCTAATACTAATACTGTGTACTGTGACACAGTAGAAATAAAAATTTGATCACACGATGAATAATTGTTGGTTTTTTTCCGTCTTGTAAACCACCATTACATTAAAAACCACCTCAACACAAATAGACAAAAATTGACAATAAATGATTATGTTCTCCTCAAAAAATCTCCTTTCTCCAACATTTCCCACGTGCGACATCTGCCATGGAGGTGTGGCATCTCACCCGGATTTAACTTTTTCTAATGTAAATAGCACAGCCCGATTTATTTTGCTTTACAAATGACTTCTACATTATGTAGTGAGATCCCTAAACTATCAAAAACAATAATTTAAGTTTCAATTTAACGTGTTGTTTTGGAGAAATATCAATTTTCAAAAAGGTGTGGCATTTCCCCAGGATTTACCCTACACATCAAGATATTTCTAAGTAGCCGCCAGTTTGCAAAATTACCCAATGTAACATCGTTAAATTTCAGGTATTACTGTTTTTACAAAACTTGATCTTTAAGCTATTTTGGGCCGTATGAATAAAACATTTCAAATTATCCACTGGTATTATACTTCATAGTAGCGATACTAACCTATGATGTAGCCTGCGTCTCCATACGCATCCAAGCGGTATTCATACCATAACGAGTGAGATAAACGTGTGGTAGGTAGGTCGTCGTTCTTTACTAATTTCCAGCCAAAAGCATTTTGCATATTAATTGTTGGTATTATTTGTTGGTATTTTACCTCTTAGTAGGTTAATTCATTCCAAAATCTTATATCGAGGTCGTCGCTCCTGCTCGGGAAAAGGCGTTTCGCCTCATGAGTTTTCTGGCACCGGGCAATCTTTAATTTATTTTTCCGGATTTGAATTTTATCAACTTTGTCCATATATGTGGGATCAGTGTACAAAGTACTGCAATCCAATAGTCAGCAGCGAATTTAGACACTTGGATGGTAATTTTGATCGAATTGTTTTATTGAAAAAATAGGCCATTTTGTGATCATATTCAAGAAGAAAAATATAGTGCTAAGAGTCAACTACTATGTAAACCATTTTAATATTTAAATATTGTAATGTAACCTTTTTATCGATTTCAATGCGGTATACGACAGTATCACGTAGAGCTATGGAAAATTATGGATAAGAACATCTTTCCTAGGAAGTTTACCAGACAGATCAAAGCAATGGTGGATGGTGTGCGAACCTGTGTGAAGATCTCGAGCGAACACTACAGTTCGTTATAATCGCGCCAGGAACTAAGACAAGGTGGTGGACTTTCGTGCCTGTTGTTCAACATTGCGCTAGAAGGTGTCATGTGGAGAGCCAGCCCAAGTAACATTTTGGTTTTATTCTGGTTTTATCACACTCTTGTAGAGTAAATTGTGGTTTTCAAGAGCAATATAAAACTTAAAATGTTACTTGGGAGGTGTAACAGCCGGGGTACGATTTTCAACAGCTCCTGTCAATTTATTTTGTTTCGCAACAAGGATGTTAACGATCATTCAGTAATTTGCATTCGATCATTTAGTAGTTTGTCAATAACACATTCCAGAAGCTGAATTTCAAAATATCAATCCAATATCCAATCAATATCCAATCATTTAGTTTAAGTTACTGCAACTAGCGCTCTATCTCCGTTATTAGTTGAATTCTAATAACGAACCATTAAGCAAAGGTGTAGAAAAACCTTCGCACTAGAAGTTTACCATACAACATATTTTGAAATTCAGCTTCTGGAATGTGTTATTGACAAACTACTAAATGATCGAACGCAAATTACTGAATGATCGTTAACATCCTTGTTTCGCAATTTATTTGTTTTGGCCGAACATTTGCGAAGGTGACGGAATTTTACACCCGCTTGAACCGTGAAGCAACAAAAGATGGAAGATAAAGTACATGCTAGTGGGCGGAGCCGAGCGCGACAGGGCCTGCCTGGGAAGCAGTGTTACGATAGACGGGGATACTTTTGAGGTGGTCGATGAATTCGTCTACACCCAGGTTTTTTTACGCTGTTGGAATTCATTATTTTCTCAGTAAACCTGAGTAAGGCTGAGGCTGAGTAAACAGCCTTTTAAATACTCTCTGAATTTTGTTTTAATTTTTTGGGAATTTTTCGTGGGGTTAACTCACGCTGACGCTGAAGGTCTTAAACGACTAAAACCAAACCGTATAAAAAACCTGGGTGTATCTTGGATCCTTGCTAACGGCTGATAATGTTAGCCGTGAAATACGAAGACGCACCATCTGTGAAAGTTGGGCCTACTTCGGGGTCCAGAAGAAATTGCGGTCAAAAAAGATTCACCACCGCACTAAATGTGTTATGTACAAAACGCTTATAAGACCGGTAGTCCTTTATGGACATGAAACATGGACCATGCTCGAAGAGGACTTGCAAGCACTCGAAATATTCGAGAGACGGGTGCTCAGGACCATCTTAGGCGGTGCGCGAGAAGACGGTGTGTGTGGCGGCGCAGGACGAACCACAGGTAGTTAAAGCCGGAAGGGTACGCTGAACAAGGCATGTTGCAAGAATGCCGGACAGCAACCCTATGAAGATAGTGTTTGCTTCCGCAGCGCAGTGAGCAAGGTGCGCTGACCAGGTGCAAAACGACTTGGCGAGCGTGGCGAGCGTGGGGCGCAATCAAGGACGGAGAGATGTAACCTCCCTCAAACTGTGTATTGTGGCGTCAAATTGTAGATTCGGTGTTTTTTTTTCTTTATTGAGTACATAGCCGTAAGGTTAATACATACTGTATCCAGCTACTTAACTGGTGAATTCAATTTGAAGTGCAAGCATCCCTAATACATTTAACCTAACTTAACATTTCTTACAACTATTCATTATCACTAATGTACATTTTTAATCTCCTTTTAAAAATATTTCTATTTGTTTCATTAGCAAGATTTCTTGGAAGTGCATTAAAGCGTATAATTCCCGTATAAAATATGTTTCGAGAAGCTAAAGTGGTGCGAGGCCTGCTAGTGAAATATGTGTCTCTGTTCCTAGTCATATGAGAATGTACATCGGTCGCAGAAATAATTTCAATGTTGCTTTTTATAATTCCATTTCTTATTTTGTATATAGTGTGTATTATGCTGAATTCATGTAGATTATGCAGGGATAAGTATTTAAAGTTATATAATGCAGTTGTGGGGTATAGTGTAGGCAGACGCCTAATCGATTTCATAACAGCATTTTGTAAAACTTTCAATGTATTTAACTGACTACTGACTACTGCAAAGCACCAAATAGATATAAAATAAGATAAATGAGGAAGAATGTAAGAATTATATATTTGCCAACAGCTTTGTATTCCAAGACATTTACGTACTCTCTTAATAGCAAACACATAAGGAAGAATTCGTTTCTTTATTTTATCTATATGGTTACACCATTTCAACCGATTATCTATGATCAATCCAAGATAATTTGTTTCTTGTACCTGTTCTAAATACACATCATTTATAGTTAGTTCAAAACTATGAGTGATATTGCTGTTTGTGAACAGCATATATTATGTCTTCTTAGTATTTTTTGACATTTTGTTAGCAGTAAACCACTAGTGCATAAGATTTAGATCATGTTGCATCATTTCCTTTAGTGAATCTAAGCTTTTTGCTTCATATTTGTTAACTGCATCACCCGCTTAGCATTGTAAAATACCTTTCAAAGGCAATTTTAATAAATCATTGATGAATATATTAAACAAAAGTGGTCCCATTATGGAACCTTGAGGTATACCAGAAGCAATTATCTTAGGATCACTTAATGTGCCATTGACGTAACAAGCTTGTAAACGATTTGAAAGATATGAAGAAATCGTTTCTATAGCTGAAACGCTCAATCCGTAGTATTTGAGTTTTGCAATTAAAATGGTATGAGAAATTAAATCGAAGGCCTTTTTAAGACAATCGGATATTAATTTATTGTCGTCTAATGTCTCTCCATTGTGTCATATTGATAATTTCTGAGCAGAATCTTTTTTTTCTGTTGAAATACCAGTTCTTTTAATAATTCCCAATTACTTTTATGACTTTCTATTTTAGATTTGTAGTAATTCTCTCTGGCCATTTTTTGTTTTGTTTCTTATTCGATTTCTCTCACTAATATACTTCCTTCGCAAGTCGTTTTTCAATGTAGAATCTATTGGTGCCTCCTTATAACTTTTGAAAAGTTTTATGCTCAATTTCTTGCAGTAGCTCTCTTGTGATATACGGTTTCCGTATTTTGTAAGACTTTTTACAAACAAATTCTTCTTTATTTTGTTCTACTAGCGATGTTAGTTTTTCAGTAAGGCTACCAAAACTATGACATTCATCTATATCATGATGTAGCGAATCATTCAGAAATCTTTCATATCGGATACAGAAACTTTTCTCATGAACATCAGGTTTGGCAATTTGTATTTCTACAGACAGTATAAGTGTTTTATGGTCTGATATATGACATTCGGTGGCCATTGTAATCAAATGTAATTTATTTTCAAAATGGTTACTGATGAAGTGGTCTATGGTAGTGGAGATCGTGTTGGATAAACGAGTTGCATGTAACGGATTCAAACTATTGAGAATAATATAGCCTAAACCTTCTACTCTACATCGATAGTTTGTCACAAGCTCATTAGAGCCATCTAATAAATTCAAATTGAAATCCACACAAACTATCATTCTTTCAAAATTTGAAATCAGTTGCTCAAATTTATCAATAAATAAACAGACGTTTCTTCCTGGATTATACACTCCCATAACTTTTACGTTAAAATCTAACAAATCAATTACCAAAAAAATGTTGACGTCGTAATTGATCTCTAGTATTATTTGACTTTTCAAACTATTTAACACAAAAATAGAAGCTCCTCCACCACGTTCCTCTCTACAGGAATGGTAAGATGTATAATCTTGAATGTTACAAATTTCATTATTATATAACCAAGTTTCGGAAAATATAATCACATGAATAGTTATATTTAGATCCATAATCAACTGTGTCAGATCTTCCATTTTATTTTTGCAACTACGTGTATTCAAATGAAGTATGTTCAAGTTTAAACTAGAAATATCAATTACATCAACTTTATATTCAACATTCAATTCATTTAATAAATTCGGACAATAATCCATCGTCGCAACTCATTAAGAGAGATACTCATCTCATCATGTCGATTGTGCTCACTTGAAATCATTTTAGTTTGTTTACTGCGTTGCCTGTTTGTTTTATCAAGATCTTCGGGAGTTACTCATGTGAATTCTGTTTTTATTGCGTCTCGACATACCACTGTATGTTTTGAAAAATACTATGCAATCTCATGAAACTCACTACTTCAATTCCAACTAATCATCAATATCAACAGCAACAGCAAACAACAGAGCAGCAATACAAGCACCAGAAGCGATCGAAAGTGAGTGTTTTACAGTTTACACCATACGTAGACTTCTCTACGCTCCGGGAGCGATTTCTTCGTGGTTTGAACTGTCCAGTGACAATAGCAGATCTAGTACACTACGAGGTGAATTTGGATCACTCGAAAACAAAATGACAATATGTCTCGACGATTTCAGATTCAATTAATTGATAGATTTTTATGGTTTTCCATAAGAAATTTACAGTATGCGCATATGAAGCCGGATGTCCACGCTTTTAAGTAATGTTCAATTGATTTCCAGGATTTTCTTGCGAACCAATCACAGGTAAATATTCGAAAGATTTCTAGAACTTTAATTTCACAGCGAACTGTTTGGGATGCTACTACTACTGTTATCTGCTTAAATGTAAGCTAAATCAGTGAATGCAAGACTGATCCCTAACCTGCAGAGCATACTATTCACAAGATTATTTGGTAAACATTACTTTTATTCATTAATTCGAACTTAATTCGAACTGGCCCATATTTTTCTTAGTGGTATTGCCTAGTAAATCTGATACGTTTCATTTGTTCTCGTGCATAATAATGAACAAATTATAAAACAAGTAAAAAAATATTTTTTTCGGGATGTACTAGATCATCCAAACTGCCCTTGAGTCCGGAACTTGCAATCTACAAGCTACCGGGCAAGCTTTTCCGTTACTGCAAGCTTGGATATGTATCTAACCATATCCATATTATATTCCTAAAGATCATGAGACATGGTCATATGGTTTTAGGATATCCTGAGTCATCCAAACCGTCCTTGAGTCCAGAACTTACGATCTACAACCACGACTCTAGCTTTTTCGTCATTCAAAGCTTGAATATGTATTCAAATATGTTCATTACATATTCTTGAAGACCAAGAGACACGATAAGATGGTTTTGGGATATCCTGGTTTATCCAAACTGTCCTCGAGTGCAGAACTTGCGATCTACTACCACGACACTAGTTTTTATTCGCCACTAGAAGCTTGGATATGTATTCAAATATGTCCATAACATACTCTAGAAGACCATGAGACATGATAAGATGGTTTCGGGATATCCCGGGTCATTCAACCGTCCTTCAGTTCAGATCTTGCCATCTACAGCCAACACTCTAATTTTTCGTCGCTTCAAGCTTGGATATGTATTCAACCATATCCATAACATATTCCAAAACACCAGGAGACATAGTAAGATGGTTTTGGAACATCTTGAGTTATCCAAACCGTCTTTGAGTACAACACTTGCGATCTACAGCCACGACACTAGTTTTTTCGTCGCTTCAAGCTTGGATACCCGACCTGTAGATAGTAACAGATTTATATTAGAACTTGTTATTCTGTTATAGCGGTTTCCTATAACAGCGGTTGTTATAAAACATGTACCATTAGTAATTAATTGCATATTATTCGGCAACTCGGCCATACGAAAACCATTTTTTTGTTAAATATCTTGGCTGTGCATATGCACAGCATATGTTTCGAAATGGACAAATTTATATGAAATTTGCGAATCCACGTGTCTTGGAGGGACTCGAACCCTCAACCTCCTACTCTCTTGATAGGCGTGATAACCCCTTCACATCAAGACCTCTTGTAGGTCACGTTTGCGGAAAAGCCATCAGAATCCGAGTACCAACCTCCACCGCTATTAGCTCTCTTTTTTGCAAATTGAATATCTTTCGGATGCTTGATTTGTCCAATCTCCACATGTGCTTTACTGTTGTATATCCACAGTCAAGCGAGTGCACATTGTTTATTAAACGAGAGGATCGTACTCTATGCCCCCCAGCAACGGACTGGGCGGGATGGTATAGAATGCGAATCAATCGCACTCTGCTGTGCCAAAGGCTTGCTTGGCTAAAGCATTTGATGAGTTTGATTGCCTTACGTGTACTCAGTTGACTAATGACGATGGAAGACCGACACTTGATTACAATTAATTGCATATTATTCGGCAACTCGGCCGTACGAAAAACTTTTTTTTGTTAAATATCTTGGCTGTGCATATGCACAGCACATGTTTCGAAATGGACAAATGAATCGCCTGCTTTGAGCGTGCTTACAGCGGCACACTAGGAGTTAACTTTCTGAAATCAGTATGGCGAAAGGCATCTAAAGTTCGATTTCTTAAAATTAAGTAGCTTGATCGAAAAAATATTTGGTAGGCGTAGTAGCGGACACCTTCCTATACTACTGGTACCAAATATTTTTTCGTGAAAAGTTCCTACTTTTGAGAAATCCCGCTTTAGATGCTATTCGCCATACAAATTTCTGGCGGTTAACTCATGCTGGCTATTTTGCGCATATACTATAGCGCCTGGATGTAGCATCGGCGAGTAGCAAATCAGCCACTGCCAATAATGAATTGATATGAAATTTGCGAAAAAGAATCCACGTGTCTTGCAAGGACTGGAACCCTCAACCTCCTACTCTCTAGATAGGCGTGATAACCCCTACACAACAAGACCACTTAAAGGTCTCGTTTGCGGAAAAGCCATCAGAATCCGAGTACAAACCTCCACCGCGGTTAGCTCTTTTTTGCAAATTTAATATCTTTCGAATGCTTGATTTGTCCAATTTGTCCAAAAAATGGTTTTCGTGGAGCGCAGCGAGCGAGATTGGCAGACCAGGTGCAGAACGACTTGGCGAGCGTGGGGCGTATCCGAGGATGGAGAGATGCTGCCTCGAACCGTGTATTGTGGCGTCAAATTGTTGATTCAGTGTTATCTGTTTAGATGTAGACTAAATAAATGAAATGAACAAAATCTCTTCTAGTTTTAACAAAAATTTTACTAAATATGTTTATTAATTGAACAAAAATATAACTCGATGTTTTAGCTTGGCTTAGCTTACCCGACTAGTTAGTCATAACAAAATTTTATCACAATTATATCAATATGTGTTACAAATAACCAAACTTGCAATAATTTTGTTATAAATTCTCTGCCAAAGATGGAGGAAATAAAATTTTATGATCGTCATAACATGATTATAGCATAATGTGTTATGTTTATTTCTACCGAAAAAAAAATTGCCCACATTTTTGGTAGATAGGAATTGGAAAAAAGTGAGGTGCCACCTACAGTATAACTTGAATCTACATCCAAAGTTAAACCAGCTGGACAAACTTAATTGCCTACATTATGGATAATCATAATCTTTTCAGGAACATAATTTGCTATAGTAAAAGCTATTTTCACCACTTTTTATGTAACACAGCGAGTTATATTTTTGTTAAATTATTAACATATTTAGTAATAATTTTGTTAAAACTAGAAAAGATTTTGTTACAATTTTTGTTATTTCAACTACTAATTGTACATGTTTCATAACAACCACTGTTATAAAAAACTGCTGTAACAGAATAACAAGGTCTGATATAAGTCTGTTACTATCTACTGGTCGGGTAGCTTGGATTAACAGTACATATCAATGATTGCTACTCCGTGATTGATCAGAGCTGGTGCAAATTTCACTTCGATCCAAGTGAATAGTAGTTGGGGTTTACCATCTATTCTCGAAGTGCACGTTTCAGCAGCTCGCACATGTTGATCAATAACGGCGCCGTCCAAGTCTTTACAGTCAGATGGGAAAGGAAGGAAAAGTAGTGTCTGGTAATTGTTGCTACTAGATACCGAGAATACCTCTGCATCTCCACAATTACCACGGGAAGTTAAGGTAGAGTAATCAGAAACATAAATCTAGAACTAGAAATGTTTTGACAGTTTACGTTAATTTTGATGTTTATTTTACATGTCGGTTACATGTTTTTGTTTGTGGGTTATGATTTTCTATTTAGTTTTTTTTAATTTCAGTTTTTAGTTTTTTAAACATTTATACCAAATGAAGCGAGCTTCCGGTCATCTGTTACATTACGAGTTGTCATGATGGGAATGTTTGCTGTCTCGCGCTTAACTCGACTTCGAGCTGAGTCTGACACGTAAAGATTACAACGTGGTGGTAGTTCCGGTATAGCACCAAACACGTTTTATGACCGGTGATCATAATGTTGATAAAAAAAATCAAATCTAAATTAAACCACCTAGGGTTAAAATTTCAGTGAAATTTGCTCCATAGAAGACATATGTATGATTCTCTCAGTGGTGATCATTCAAGTAATTCATAAATTTTCCTTATCAAATATCGTTGTGTGAATTTAAAACCAAATTATTTCAATTAATGCTTATTTTCGTTCTTTCCATAACTTTTTCAAGTGTTCTGTTGGTCAATTCAAGAATTGCAAAAATATTTTTCTAGTGGAATGGCAGTCCATGAGATAGAATGTTGAACTATTGAATTACACGGACTTTGTTCGTGTATTTATAACAACCAAAAAAACTAGGTGTCCAACAAATAATCAACATGTGCGTGATCGCTTGGTCAGAATCTATTAGTGGATTTACAACCATGTTGGAGAACAAATAGGACGCTCAGGAAATGGTGAGACGGATCTTCTTCCATCTCAGCACATTGAACTCAAATCCGGCAGTGCACTATGGTCCAGGATACAGATTTACGCGGAAAGATGCATTTTACGCAGAAACTATAATTTTCATTTCGAGCACCTCACTGTCACATGAAAATTTATTTAGTTTTACTTCCGTATTCATAAAAAAATGTCATATTTAAGTCAACTTTGAAATGGAAATCAACGAATTTGGGAAGTTGGAACCCAGAAAAAATGACGGAGCGAAAATTGACACTTCCAATATTTTTCATGGCACACTACTCTCTCGAACAAAAATATAACTCGATGTTACGATAACTCGATGAACACAAGTTTTTTTTGCCTTTTGTGTGTGGATCAATACGGTCATTCGTTCGTTGTGCCTTGCGGTGAGCGATGATGCAAAATAAAAACAATCTCATGACGCTAGTGAATACGGTGCAATTCCGTTTTCCGCTGTCCGCTCCCTGTCCAACATGGGTTGAGATTGCCGGTTTTGTGAAACAGTTAGACACCGATGTTAATCGTATGGAAACTGTATACAAAACTACTGAGGACCGGTCTTTATTCGTGAAGTTCACCTCTTCGGAAGCCATGCAGGATGCACTAAGGAAGAATCGCGAACCGCAAAAGTTTCGGTATTCGAGTGGAAGGGCTGTGGAAGTTCGGATGATTGTTGCGGGCAGCAACATTCGATATGTCCGGGTGTTTGACCTTCCACCAGAAATACCCGATGAAGATGTATCTTTGTTGCTTGGGCAATACGGTACAGTGGAGTGTTCAGTTCGCTGAAAATTTCCAGTGGATTTGGGCCTCGATCATTTGTACACGGGTGTACGTGGCGTCTTCATAGATGTGAAACATGAAATACCGTCGTCGCTGGAAATCGCGAATCATAGAGGCAGGATTTTCTACGAGGACTTGAAGAACAAGTGTTTCGAGTGTAGGAAGGAAGGGCATCGCAAAGATGCATGTCCTCTGCAAAGTGAACGGAATCAAGAGAAGCCCAAGAGATCGTCAAACACTTATGCTGGAGTAGTAAGCGGAATCCAGGAAAATGAAGAATGTGCCGAAGAGGAAGTTATCGAGGAGGAGACAATTGAAGTTTTGGACGAGGAGATGCAGCATTCTACTGAAACAGAAGAAGTGCAGGATCCAACGAAAATCGTATTTAAGAATAAATCTGATCAGCTGTGGTATGAACGCAAAGGTATACTGAATTATACAGAGAAAAAAGAAATTTATCCAAAACAGTCCTTGAGTGCAGAACTTGCGATCTACAGCCACGACACTAGATTTTCTCATCGCTAGAAGCTTGGATAACAAGCATGTTCATAACATAGCCAAGCTTCAATATGTATTCAACCATATCCATAATAATCTTCTGAAGATCAAGGGACATGTATAGATGGTTTTGGGATATCATGGGTCATCAAAACCGTCCTTGAGTCCAGCCCTTGCAATCTACAGCCACAGTAGTAGATTTTCCAGGTAATCGTAAGCATTTACAAAATCTGTACGGGCGACTATAACGCTGTCACAGTGCAAACATGCTTTATACTGGCTTATACACCTGTGTTCAGAATAATAGCAGTGGAAGCCGTTTTTCATACAAAATGGTCAATTTTGACAAGCTGTAACTTTGTACTCCGATGACCGATTGAGCTGAAATTTTGGCAGTGAACTACAAATATGATGAAATTTACACATACTACGTATCAATTTGTTCGAATGACGCGTTCAAAAATTACGCACTAGGTCAAATTGTTCAAAAAAATAAAATATTGGCCAATTCAAATGTCAAATTCAACAATTTATATTTTTTTAATTATAAACTTAGTGTCTCGCAGCACCTGAATTCAAATTGATAACATTCCAATTAATTGTTTTCTTGATATTTCCAAAACAAAAACTGCTATTATTTTGAACAATTTGACCTAGTGCGTAATTTTTGAACGCGTCATTCGAAAAAAAAATGATACTTAGTATGTGTAAAATTCATCATATTTGTAGTTCACTGCCAAAATTTCAGCTCAATCGGTCATCGGGGTGCAAAGTTACAGCTTGCCAAAGTTGACCATTTTGTATGAAAAACGGCTTCCGCTGCTATTATTCTGAACACAGGTGTATGTGTAACGGCGAGATGTGTAATGGATATAATTGAATGCATATTGAAGCTTTGAGTATCGAAAAGAGCTTCTAAGCAACTGTAGATCTCATGTCCCGAACTCAAAGACAGTTTGGATGACGCAGAATATCCCAAATCGATCTTACGATATCTGTTGATCTCTCAGGAGCTGCAATGGATATAATGGAATGCATATCAAAGCTTTGAGAACCGAAAAAAGCTTCTCTAGCAGCCCCGAAATCAAGAATAGTTTGGATAGCCCAGAATATCCCAGAACTAACTTAAGATGCTTTTATCACCTTCTATAAGACGGTGTTGAATTTAATCTATAGATAAAAAACACATTAATAAAGATTTTAAAAAAACCTTCTACAAGATGTAATAAACATGGTTGAATACTCAAATACACTTTGATTAACGGAAAAAAAGCTTTTTTGCAGCTGTAGATTTCAAGTCCTGGCCTTAAGGATAGTTTGCGTGGCCTAGGACGTCCAAGGAAGTTTAAAAATAGTTTATTGTACATCACAGTAACTATACGGATACGTTTTAGTAAAAAAAAGATTTAATCTTATTTTGATACAGTACAATCCGCTGCTATATGCTGCTATATTAATTTATAATAATGCAAATACAGTACTGACCCGATTTTGTCACTCCCCGATTTTATCACGTTTTCGACCCGATTTTATCACGTCCCGATTTTGTCACGTTTTCGACCCGATTTTGTCACCCCAAAAAAAATTGTCATTCTTTTTATTTTCGTAAATAATACCAAAAACAACATTGATTTTCATGAAATAACTTTCACCGCCTGTAGTTTATTACGAACGACTTCTGAGTACCTGGGAAATATTCTGTAAGCAATTTCGACAAGAAATAACGGGTACCGTTCACGCATTTTGCCTTTCCAAGGCATAAAATGATTCATATTTGTGGAATGAATTAAAAAAAATAAAAATATTTTTTTTCCAATTTTGTCACATACCCTGTTTTATCACCCCAAAATTCACCAGGGGGGTGACAAAATCGGGATATTACTGTATACCTAATATTTTCTTTTTCGTAACTTCCATGACATTTCATGTCCATGACTTTGTTCACTTTTATCCATCGTTCGATTTTATACATCCATTTTTCTGTTGGGGTCACATATGACCCTGTGGGCCTGAAATGGTTAATACAGTGTTGACCCTATTCCGTCACTCCCCGATTTTGTCTACCACCCGATTTCATCACGTTTTCGACCCCAAAAAATATTTAGTTGTTCTTTTTATTTTCGTAAACAATATCGCAAACAATCATTTTCATGAAATTTTCATAATGAAAATCACTAAAAATGTTAGGGTGTTGAAATATGAGCCATGTTCAGAATTTGAGACCAAATGTAGTTTTTTGTTGTTTGTGTGTGTAGTTAATTTATTCGTTCGAACTTGTTCAACAAGTAATGTTTACTTCCCAAATTATAATAAGCTTGAACTAACATATTTTTATTCATGTGGTAAATATGATGAAGGAACTTTCAGTTCGTTTTATGCTTTATAGCTAAGTGGCACACAGCTACTTCCCGCTGATTAGACAATAAATGTATTTTTATAAAAATTTGGATAAGTACTTGTGGAGTCTGCTTATATCCGATGATGCGAAAATGCGTTAACCTTAAAATGTTTGACCATTTATTAGGATAGTCGCCAAGTCATTGACGAAAATAAAATTTATTTTTCCTCGGTAGGTCACAAAAGAGCTTGATCGTGAATCTAAATCCAATCACACGCTTATTGTCAAAGCAACGGAGGATTGCATCAATACTCCACCAAGCATAAGCCTCAGCCGACCGGAAGCTGTCGCACTTCAGAGCCCAACATCGTATAAAAATCATCAAAGGACAGCAAAACCGACGACGGCAGTGGCAACCCAATATGTCAATATTTATGAACGCTATAAGAAGTCTCGCAGCCTTGATACCCCACCAAGAGGTGATAATAACAGCGAGGAGAAAAACGTGGGAAGGAGACCCGATGCTGCTGGGCCAACATCTTCATACGCTCAGATGCCGCACTTCGAAAGATATACGGGGGATATATTTTACCACAATGACAACACGTTGGTCCGGGTGTTTGTCCACGTACAAGATATCAATGATAACTCGCCGGCGTTTGTACAGAAGATTTTCACCGGTGGAGTCACCACCTCCACGGTGTTTGGCACTCAATTCCTAAAGCTTACGGTAAGGTTTTCTTTATGTAGGTATTTTCTTTATGTGACTCTCAGTTAATTCCAATTTTGGTCTACCCTTGGTTTTATTAGTTTCTAAGAAGCATGGATTATGATAAACTGTGATCTTTTCTACAAATTCGTAAAAGAATAAATAGCACTCTATAAGATCCATAACCGAAAGAACCTTTTTCCAAGTGAAGAAATTAGGTACAAAGGGGTGTAAGTAACAAACATTTAATTTCGTGAAAACGAAGTTATATATCTCGCTTATTACATTTTGTTTTTATTATACGAATTGTACAGAAGGTTGAAATAACTCTTTTCCGCGAATTATTTAACTAAGAATTAATACCAGGTACTTCCGCTAAACAATGCTTCACTCAATTTTTTACCAGAATACCTACTAATAAGATCTCTTTGCTTTTCAACTCTTCGAATATAAAAAAAATGACAATTGTTGAAAAGCTCAATCCCTATCGGGCCCGTTGGCATTTTATAAGACATTATCCGGTCATCCTTCTCCGCGGACTTAACACAGGTCCCAACGTTTGTGTTTATGTGTGTGATATGTAAGGCCCACGTGCCACTAGAGAAGAAATAAAGGCGGAATAAAAAACATAATTGCTGAAAAGACATTTGAATAGAAACTGCCGTGTCAGTGGGTTATACCTACATATCTGTGACTTTAATCCCATTTGTTCTCATGTCTGGCATAGAATGAAATTCGTTATTGACTTGATTTATATTTCAACTTTCCCCAGTTTCAGAAGAATGAATTCGTTAAAAGTTTTTTCCATATCCACAGGCTATCGATCCCGATGACGGGCCACATGGCCTGGTTAGTTACTATCAAATAGGGGTAATAAAAAAAACTCTCACCGAAGGATTGGAAAATGTACAGAAGCCACCGTTTCTGGTAGACCGCCGAACTGGGGCAGTTCAATTGAATTTCGATCCACAGAAGGGCATGAAAGGGTATTTTGATTTCAAAGTTTTAGCCAACGACAGTGCTGGCCATTCCGACGAGGCCCATGTGTTCATTTACCTGCTACGGGAGGATCAAAAAGTAAAGTTCGTTCTTCGCCTGCAGCCCACCGAAGTGAGGGAGAAAATTTTCACTTTCCGAGAGTGAGTAATTATTGAATAGAAGTCGACAATGAAATAACTTTCTCATTTGACCCTCTGGGCTTTCGCAGCGTGCTGAGCAACGTGAGTAGCAGTATCGTGAACATTGATGACTTCCGCATTCACGAGAATCGAGACGGATCCGTGGATAAAACCAAGACTGACTTGTATTTGCACTTGGTGAACCGGATGGACAATTCAATTTTGGAGGTTTCAGACGTTCTGAAAATAGTGGATCAAAACATCGAAAAGTTAGATGAACTGTTCAAGGTAATGATATGAACAAGAAGGAGCGTAACATGCTAACCGCTTTGTTGAGTGCACTCTGTTATCACATTTGTATTTGAATGGCTATCTAAATAAAGAGAGCGACACTCGTCCACTTAAATTAACCGCTTTACTCGCAATAAGTTGCATTCGATAGTAAATCCTGTCTCGTTGTTTCCCAAAAAGTCTCGAACAGAAGGAGGAGCCGTTCAAAAGGTACAATTTTCGAAATTTAACATTCTTTGATTCAAGCATCATCTTCAATTATATGTAATATTCTAAATTACTCAAATTTGTTACAAAATGTTACTAGACGAGTGTGAAAATGATATTTAACATAAGTTTCGAAGAAAATTACTAAGCTGCCAAAAAGCGGTGTTAACTTTCGAGCGTATGAAACTTCATACTTCATTATTGATTAAAACGTATTAAAAATTTTCAAATGAAGCTCTTATTTAAAGCCTCCGCTTGTAGAACGCTATGAAAAAATATGATTTGCTAATTTGATTTGATTTTTTTTTCTATTTTAGGAATTCAATGTGCTCGATACACAAGCTTCGGAAGCATCTTTTTTCGTGGCCGAATTATCCGGCGCATCAATGCTGATATGGCTATTTGTGTCTAATTTGTTTATCGGAGCGCTACTCATTGTCGTGCTTGGGCTCTGTGCTTCCCAGCGTGCAAGCTACAGGCGCCAATTGCGGGCCGCTCGTGTCGCCAATTACGGTAACTCCTACTTTGATAGAAGATATAACTTCAAATGACTTTTGGTTTTTGTATTCAGCAGCAGCTCACTCGGATTTGGTGACCCGAGGTGTAATCAACTCTGTGCCTAATACCAACAAGCATAGTGTCGAAGGAAGTAACCCAATTTGGATGAAGGCATATGAAAACGAGTGGTTTAAAAATGATGACGACATCACTAAAAACATTTCCGGACCCGAATCCATGGACGAGAACATCATCAACTCGGATGATTACGTATCAAAAATGTACAACACGGATAGGTATGATATTGTGAAGCAGTACAATTTGTATTCACAGATTGATAAATTAACGAATGGAAACATACTCACCAAAAAACTGGAAACAACGGAGCTTTAATTTATATGAAGAGAAATAAAAACTTGTTAAAATCATATCGTTGTGAATTTAATTTCTTATTAGAAAACCCAAATCATATTTTTTATTTGTTTCAGTAAAAAAATCTGAAGTCTGATTTGTGTTGTAGGAATCCTTTTTGGTTTTTACCTTAAAGTAAGTAATTAAGGCAATCTGTGCATCGTTTATCTTTTTAACGTAGGACTTCGTCTGTGTTTTCTATACGACTTTTCTTTACATTTTAAAATTGTGAAAAACAAAAAGCGTCACGAAAATATGATAGACTCTGAACAACCCGTATCCGGTATACGTCTGACGGTAGGGGTAAAATTTAACTTAAAAACTGAATATCTCAGGCGTTTCTGAACCGATTTGTATATTTTTTTCTCAGAAGAACCGGGGCTTCTAGATTATGACAGATGACTCAAAATTAGGATTGGCCACTTGATCCCGGAGTTATTCAGGATTGCACTGGGGTAGTTTTTTTATTGGTGGGTATTGCCGTATGAATCTTTAGTCTATGCTGTTAAAATCACCTAATATTGTGATTGGTCAACTCGGAGATGTATATCGTACATGTTCTGCCCGTAATGGAACTTTTTCTGAACAGACTAGGGATTATTCGCCCTTCCGGAACCGGCTACAAGGGATCTATATCCTGGATGGCCAAATTGAAAGAAAACTCCACATATGACTTGCGATACATCATATGTCATAAATTTGTGATTAGGAGCTCGAATGTGACCTCCGGGAATTGATATGGCCTATTCTGACCACTTTGTCATGGTCCTGGGGCATCCGGAATCCGGTCCCGGTGGACCACTTTTGCGAAAATTACAAATACGTCTTGCGACACATCATATGTCATAATTTTGCAATCAGGATCTCGAAAGTGACCTCCGGGAATTGCTATGGCCTAACCTGGCCACATTGTCATGGTCCTGGGGCATCCGGAATCCGGTCTCGGTGAACCACTTTTGCGAAAATTACAAATACGGCTTGCGACACATCATATGTCATAATTTTGCGATAAGGAGTTCGAAAGTGACCTCCGGCAATTGATATGGTCTATCCTGGCCACATTGACATGGTCCTGGGGCATTTGAAATCCGGTCCCGGTGGACCGCTTTTGCGATAATATCGAATATGACTTGCGACACATCATATGTCATAGTTTTGGGGCATACGGAATCCGGCCACGGTGGACCAACTTTGCGAAAATTCCAAATATGACTTGCGACACATCATATGTTATAATTTTGCGATTAGGAGTCAAGTCATCTTCCACCTGATCGATCCACCTTGCCCGCTGTGCACCTCGCCTTCTTGTGCCCGTCGGATCGTTGTCGAGAACCATTTTCACCGGGCTACTATCCGACATTCTGGCTACGTGCCCGGCTCACCGCAATCGTCCGATTTTCGAGGTGTGAACGATGGATGATTCTCCCAGCAGCTGATGCAACTCGTGGTTCATTCGCCTTCTCCACGTACCGTCCGCCATCTGCACCTCACCATAGATAGTAGGCAGCACTTTCTTTCGAAAACTCCAAGTGCGCGTTGGTCCTCCACGAGCATCGTGCAGGTCTCGTGTCCGTATAGGACTACTGGTCTAATAAGCGTTTTGTAGATTGTCAGTTTGATACGGTGGCGAACTCTATTCGATCGGAGCGTCTTGCGGAGTCCAAAGTACGTACGATTTCCAACCACTATGCGTCTCCGAATTTCTCTGCTGGTATAATTTTCGGCAGTCACCAGTGAGCCCAAGTACACACATTCTTCTACCACCTCGATTTCGTCACCACCGATGCAAACTCGTGGTGGGTGGCTCACATTGTCTTCTCTTGAACCTCTTCCTATCATGTACTTCGTCTTCGACGTGTTGATGACTAGTCCGATCCGCTTGGCTTCCCTTTTCAGTCTGATGTAGGCTTCCTCCATCTTCTCAAAGTTACGTGCCATAATATCTATGTCGTCGGCGAAGCCAAATAGCTGGACGAACTTATTGAAAATTGTACCACTCGTGTAAATCCCTGCTCATCATATTACCCCTTCCAAAGCGATGTTGAATAGCAGACATGAAAGACCATCACCTTGCCGTAACCCTCTGCGGGTTTCGAAGGGACTGAAGGGACCCTGGCCTACCCTGGCCACATTGACTTGGTCCTGGGGCATCCGGAATCCGGTCCCGGTAGATCACTTTTGTGAAAATTCCAGACTTGCGACACAGGGCATAACTTTGCGATCAGGAGTTCGAAAGTGACCTCCGCAATTAATATTGACATGGTCCTAGGACATCCAAAATTCGTTCCCGGTAGACCACTTTTGCGAAAATTCCAAATTTGAGTTGCGTCACATTATATGTCAGTATTTCGCTATCAACAGTTCGAAAGTGATCTCCGGGAATTATTTTGTCCTAAGCTGGTCCGTTTGACATGGTCCTAGGGCATTCGGTCTCGGTTTATCACTTTTGGTGAAAATTCCGATGACTTGCGACACATGATGTGTCATTATTTTGTGATCATGAGTTATAAAAGGACATCTTGGAATTTGAATGACCCTACCTGGCCGGTCCCGGTGGACCACTTTTGCGAAAATTCCAAATATGACTTCCGGTACTTGATATGACTTAGCCAAACCACATTGCAATGGGTTTCAGCCCAAAATTATCCTAGACCTGACCGAAAATTGAAATCGCCATTTTCGGATTGGCAATACTACACCCAGGGATTGAACTTATCATTTCATTATCATTTAGTATTCAGCCAATAACTCATTCCGCAGACGGAATTCATTTATTATCAGTTATTATCATTTAGTATATATAGTGATACTAGCGTTTTCCGCGGTGAATATTAGACATAGAGCAAAGTACCCTTAGACAAAGTTGTAGAGGGGAATCAGCGCTAGAAGTTCGTCATACAACACTTTTCGGACTTCCGTCTGCGGAATGAGTTATTGGCTGAATACTAAATGATAATGAAATGATAAGTTCAATCCCTGACTACACCTTTGCTCGCAAGGCTAACTGGAGACAGGTAAGGTCATATCAATTCCCGAAAATCACTTTCGAACTTCTGGTTGCATAATAATTACTTATGACATGTCGCAAGCCATGTTTGATATTTTCGCAAGAATGGTTCTCCGGGACTAGATTCTGGATGCCGTAGGACATACCAATGTGGCCAGATTAGGCCATACCAATTCCCGGAGATCACTTTCGAACTTCTGATCCCAAAGTTATAACATGATGTGTCGCAAGCCGTATCTGTAATTTTTGCAAAACAGGTCACCAGGACCGGATTCCGGGTGCTCTAGGACCATGTCAATGTGGCCAGGTTAGGCTGTATTTATAATTTTCGCCTAACTGATCCACCGGGACCGGATTCCGGAAGCTCTAAGACCATGCCAATGTGGCCAGGTTGGGCCATATCAATTACCGTAGCTCACTTTCGAACTCCTGATCCCAAAATTATGACATGATGTGTCGCAAGCCGTATTTGTAATTTCCGCAAAAGTGATCCACCGGGACCGGATTTGGGATGCCCCAGGACCATGTCAATGTGGCCAGGGTAGACCATATCGATTCCCGGAGGTCACTTTCGAGCTCCTGATCGCAAAATTTATGACATATGATGTGTCGCAAGTCCTATTTGGAATTTTCGCAAAGTTGGTCCACCGTGGCCGGATTTTGGATGCCCCAGGACCATGTCAATGTGGCCAGGTTAGGCCATAGCAATTCCCGGAGGTCACTTTCGAGCTCCTGATTGCAAAATTATGACATATGATGTGTCGCAAGTCATATTTGGAATTTTCGCAAAATTGGTCCACCGGGGCCGGATTCCGGATGCCCCAGGACCATGTCAATGTGGCCAGAGTAGGCCATATCAATTCCCGGAGGTCACATTCGAGCTCCTAATCGCAAATTTATGACATATGATGTGTCGCAAGTCATATTTGGAATTTTCTTTCCAATTTGGCCATCCCGGGATATAGATCCCTTGTAGCCGGTTCCGGAAGGGCGAATAATCCCTAGTCTGATCAGAAAAAGTTCCATTACGGGCAGAACATGTACGATATACATCTCCGAGTTGACCAATCACAATATTAGGTAATTTTAACAGCATAGACTAAAGATTCAGACGGCAATACCCACCAATAAAAAAACTACCCCAGTACAATCCGGAATAACTCCGGGACCAAGTGGCCAATCCTAATTTTCTATAATCTAGAAACCTATCCGGTTCTTCTGAGAAAAAATTATACAAATCGGTTCAGAAACGCCTGAGATATTCAATTTTTAAGTTAAATTTTACCCCTACCGTCAGACGTATACCGGATAAGGGTTAACCTCTCAGCCAATTCTCGATAGATTTTCAATACACTTGGACCATTCGATCAAGTAACATGTAACGCTCCTATTAAAATATTGACACAAGTTGATTTGGAAATTACAAGACAGTTAATACTGATATTCAAAAAAATAAACATCAATCTACCTACATTAGACCTAAAGACATACGAACTATAATTACAAATTACAATCAATACATACAGCTACGTTGTCCTGCGTTACCTTTAAGTACAAACTGATTGGGCTGTAAATCAGAGTTTTCCTTTCTTGTACACTAAGTATACCTTTCCTTAAGGCTAAAGAATCCTTTCAAAAACGAACTTATGATAAGAGACCTATAGTGTTATATATCAAGCTCGACAAACTGAGGTGAAGTCAGCATAGGCTTCGTGGCTGTGTGATTAGTGGCGTCAATCCTCTAAGCGCATTTGCGTGTCTTGCAGGGTGGGTTCGATTCTACCCAATTGAAGAGAAAAAATCTCTATTGGTCTATTAGGTGTTGTGTGAATGTCCTGTCCCGTTGTCTAATGCTAGGTGTCATGTAAATTTACATCAAAGGTCATTCAAATAATAGGAGCATGCTAAACGATGAAAAACTTCAATACATTTGATACTATTTATTTAACATTTTTTAGTTATGTGTAATGGGAACGTCATAAGGTCAGGAACTCACAACACACTTTTTCAGATTCGTTTTAGTTTGATTCAATGTTTTCTGTTTTTCCCATGACACACGGAATACCGTTTGCCGAAACAAACCTTGCCAAACTCCCTAAATCATATGTACAACATCCCAATGATTTCTCGTGGAAATTACCTGGCAATAACGGAGTAGTAATCGTGGGCGGTCCATCATGCGTGTCAATCGGTGAGCAGTAAGCCATAACTCCCCCGGTCAACACAAAATCGTATATGATGCAACATAAAATGCTAAATCGGAGACCATATTCGTACATGTTGTATGGGAAAGTATCTATATGCATCTTATGTGACATCATATATGATCTTCTGTTGTCTGGGCGGTCTACTTTTGTCAGATATCGGTGGCGTACACACACACACCAACGTAGAGCTGCTGTCATTCTATTTTGCTCCGGACATTTGGGGTCACACAGTTTAGCTCAATACATTAAATGAGTTTAGAATGAAACGTAAGATTTTGTGTAAACAATCGTTCTCTAAATTTTAAAATGTTCAGGTTTTTGGGTCGTAGAATTTTTAACTCTAGCAGAAATTATTCCACAATTTTGTTTTCTCCGTTAAGGCAAAAACAAGGTAGAATTAAATCGCCAAACAATTGCAGTACATCGATTTTAGGTAAAGGTATGCGCTGGTCCGAAAATCGTCGAAGGTGACAGCGTTCTCGGCGTTATTTACTTACTTACTTATGGATCCTGTAAACCTCCGGAGGTGCAAAGGGCTGACTTGAAAGATCTCCATCCTTAGCGTTGCCCGGCTATCGCTTTAACCTGTTGCCAGGTTAGATTTCGGTCGACTTCTATTATTTCTTTATTGAGGCTTCGCCGCCATGAGCCTCTGGGTCTGCCTCTGCTGCGATGTCCCGCTGGGTTCCAGTCTAATGCTTGTTTACAGATTTCGTTTCCGCCCCTACGTAGAGTGTGGCCGACCCAGCCCCACTTCCGATCCTGAATTTCCGTTGCTATCGGCCTCTGGTGACAACGACGATGGAGCTCGTTGTTTGAGATCCAGTGAGGCTACCAGGCCCGAATTATATACCGCAGGCATCTGTTAATGAACACCTGCAGCCGTTGAGTGTTCTCCACTGATACACAACATGTTTCGCTAGCGTATAACAGCACAGATTTCACGTTAGAGTTGAAAATTCGTATTTTGGTGCGTTCACTTATCTGCCTGTTTTTCCAGATATTTCTTAAACTCGCGTTATGCCGAGATTAATTTCTTGTGTTTTTTATGTTCGTCTTTTCATGATCTTTTTTTACGTATATCGGTGCACACTTTGCGATTGCGAAAATCGAAGAGCTTAATGATAAAATGATAGATTTTGAATCTTGAAGATTGATCAGGAAAGAGCCAACGTATTCAATCACGATCGCGCATCGCAAGCACCAACATCAAAATCGAGCAACTTTTGGGTTTGGCTCCAATTCTCAGTTCGAACAAGATTTCACAGAGAACGAACACAGCAGCACAGCAACGAATACGATCAGCATAGGTTGTTATCTTCGGAGTGGTTGCAGTTTGAATGTTGCAGTTTAGCGGTAAACCATCGACTGGTCGGTCAGCAGCAGTATTCAAGTGTAATTGGGTTGTTTAGGGGTATACATGTTTTTACATATTCTGAATTTGCAAAAAAAAAAAACTGAGCCTAACCCCTATTTTTCAGAATTTTTGGAGCCCCGGAACTATTTTTAATTTGCATTTTAAATTTACATGGGATTAAACATTTGTTCTTATGCTGCATGGGCCATCTGTCATTATACGAATGTTAGTGTCATTGAATCAATTAAAATGGGTTATTGTTTGCTATTCAAAAATGTAAATAAAGGGTTTACAAACAAAATAAAAATATGTTGTAGATCAGAAAAGCACGCTGTTTATGTTAAACTATAAAAAAAACTCATATTTTTCTCTGCTAAACAACCTAATTTTCTAGCGAGTTTCGGGCCAATGGTTGACTGCATCCATTACACACAGGTACATATGTCCACATTTTAGATAAATGTAAGCTTTACATTATGTTCTAATAAATCAAATGCTTAGGGGTCAAGCTTACTTCATTCTCCTTAAACACAGACATGCAAAAATGGTAAATTATCTTAGAAACCTCGCTTTTCGTTCTGCTTCCTCAAGCTGACAGCTTCGCCACCTTCAACCAGAAGGACCGATAGCTCTACTAAAATTTACCCGGATGAGACTGCCGACTCCGGTAGGTCAAAGTCGTGCAAGAACCAAAGTTGCACCTTTCTGCCGTATTCTGAAAAAGTGACGTATGCACAGAATTCCTGCAGAAAACATACTGGTGGTGGAGTTTCCCAAAATTTCTGTATATGGAATAACCAAGATTTTTGGAAAATTTTCCGAAATGCCAGTAGAAAGAATTTCCCAGAACTCCTGGGGAAGATTTCCGCAAAATGACACCAAAAGAATTTACTGTTTTTGTGATAACTGGCACAAAACCAGGGACGTATTTTTCTTCCTGGGAGAAACAAAGTTTATTTCTTTATGTTTTCAGTTTATAACTTTCTCACTTTTTTTTCACCAAATCATTCGCGGCTTTCAAAAGTCTCACCATAGTAATGGAAAAAAACGGAAAACAACAAATAACTACAACGACACCTAAAAGGACGCCTTTTCACATACATGCAGCCTGTCAAAGTTCATGCTCGTGTAGCGCCAACCTAGGCTTATGATAATTGTTTTGTATCCTCTGATGGTACATAACATCAAGTCTATCATCAATAATAAAATCAGATTTCTTATACAAAATCGGCTTTATGATCCAAAAATTACAGCGCCGTGACAACAACGGAGCTTTTAAATCGTCGTCACACAGCTCTAGTTGTAGGAAAGTGAAAAGGTCAGTGTTGGGTCAGTTTTAATGCCGTAAACTCGTGATTGCACCAGCTATTTTGAAGTGATGGAGACGCATGGTCATTCCATGCATTTATAAGCTTGAGCAGAGCATAAAATATTCATCTTCATGAAGCAACTTCGGTCCGAATTCTGACAAACATCGCATGAATATTCAAAACATAGAATGACATAGTCAGACGACTACTCCACCGACTCATTCATTCGACTGTCACTGGGTGTGCTTACTATGTGCAGAAAAAAAACTTGATGTTTACCGTTGAAAGTGCCTCGCGGATGCAAATCGGATTTAGTTCTATGTGATAATTTACTTTACTCATTTGAAACGTGTTCAGATTTCAGATAATTTATCAATTTGTAAAATGTGCATAAATATTCAATGACTAATGAATATTGACAGTCCAGAGCCGACTATGAATGTGTCTGGAAGTGAGCTGACAAGTGACACTCTGAGTTGAGTCAGTAGTTCAGTCGATTGCAGCGTCGGCTCTAGATCGATGTCAGTTCGAGCTTGACAGTTTTCTTCAGAACTCATGAAACCGTTGCATTTTGACAATTTCCAACTATCCCCGTCAAACTGATCAATTCTTAGTATATAGAAACACAGCTGACCCCAAAACGAATCGATCAGTGTGGAAATCATGCAAATCGTTTCATCCGATTATGAGTTAGAATGCCTTAAAAGAAAACTTATTTTTATATATAGAGATTAGAATAATGGCTCGGGTTGTATTATTTTGCATTCTAACTGTCAGTTTATTACAGCGCCGCACTCTAGATTAGTTAGAAAATCTTGCAATCCGTTCCGTGAGTTATATTGCTGCAAATGCAAACTCATTTTTATATATAGAAGAAGAATTACACAAATAAACAAAAGATGTGTCTTTTTCACTGCCGTAATGTTTTTAGCCTAAAGTTATTTCTAGCGATTTTGTGCACAATCGGAATCGCTAAGTGAAAATTAAATTTTATCTTATAGGCACAATTTTCGTCATTTTCCAAAGATAAAGGGCCAAAACCAATGGATACGTTTGCGTACGTTTTGACGAATTTCTCATAGAAAAACTGTCAAAACGTACGCAAACGTATCCATCGTGTGTACGAAATGAAACAAAAAGTAGAAACATCAGATAATCAAGGATGGTTTTTCCTACATTGAGTACCGTTTTGACTCGAAGTCCGGACACCTAAGCACTGCTGAATTTTTAGTTCAATATTTCAAACGGAATTAAGTAGTTGACACTGAGTGATACCGCACCCTGTCAAAATTAACTTATCAAATTTGCTGTAATGTACTGAAAATTACATTTTGTATGCACAGAAATAGCCAATATAATCGAAAACATTGAACATCGCTTGCTTCGAAATCCGGACACAGTATGAGGGATGCTTCAAATTCCGGACAATTTTGCTTCAAATTTCCGGACACTTCGAGTTTGGCTATATTGATTCTCAAATAACCAATTAATTCAAAGACGACAAGCATATAGCATTCATATTTCTCGATTAATATAAATCCGTAATGCAAGGTTTTTATACAGATTTATATGGAAATCTGGCATCTCCCCGTTGTATGTACCATTCGAAGTTTGTGATCCGTGATTAATCAGGACTGCAAAAAAAAAGTAATAAACCAAGCGGGAGCATTCAACTGCAATACACCCGATTCTTTTTTTACACGGATTATTTTCACACGGATTTTTTTACACGGCTTTTTTTACACGGATTCTCGAAATAACACGGATTTTTTTTGCACGGTTTCTCGAAATAACACGGATTTTTTTTACACGGATTCTCGAAATAGCACGGATTATTTTTACACGGATTTATTTTTACACGGAACGCATCCCCCGTTTTAGCAAAGACCCGGTTACTTTTTTTACACGGATATTTTTTGCACGGCTTTTTTTACACGGTTTCTCGAAATAACACGGATTTTTTTTGCACGGATTCTCGAAATAACACGGATTATTTTTACACGGTTTCTCGAAATAGCACGGATTTTTTTTACACGGATTTTTTTCACACGGCACGCATCCCCCGTGTAAAAAAAGAATCGGGTGTATACCAAATTTGGAATCTAATAATTTCACCCCGCCCTCCCCTCTTAAGGTAGAACCTATTTTGGACATTTGACGTGTGGGTAATGAACTCTTTTCAAAACTGGACAATGAGTCTCTCATAAGAAAGATTAGATGACCAAAATTCTTTTCTAATGAATCATATCATAAATAGGGTAATTCGCCAAATGTTGAACGGCTAAAATTCTCGCCTATTGTTGAACGCACGTGCATTTCTTATGAGCGTTCAACAATAGGCAAGAATTTTAGCCGTTCAACATTGGACGGATTCCCCTAATAATGATTAGGATGAACTGGGAAACGATTGAAAAAAATTCAATAATTTTTTTAAAAAAAATTAATTCATGTGGATTGATAAATCCGGGCGCGTCCGTGAAATGTTTTTTTTTAACTGGTGTCGTTCACAACGTGTCTGTAGAACTGATACAATTCTTTTAAAAAAGCTAGTATAACGTACCTATTTTTTTTTTAAAAGTGAATGATAAAAAAAACTTTTGAAGACAACCTTCCACTAGGAACTGAAAGCAAGTTTTGCTACTTGTGTAAAGTAATTAATAAACGGATACCACTTGCAATATGTGTATAAGTATGTATCGATAAGCTGAAAGTAAGCAATGTTCTTTTTGAGGTGTAGCAACTCAAATCTAATAAAATCGTAACTTTGGTTGCTCATGACGAATCACTCCAATTCAATTAGCTTAATTGATAAACAGTTATTTAATGTCATTTCAGCATGTCCGGGAATCGAACCAATTCTAAATACATACACATACAGAAAATGTAATAAAAATTATAAAGCTATGAATTCCCAAGCAATTTCTCTAATTCATGACAAAGATTGCTATCATACTATGTTAATAAATCACTAATACCCCTTGCAAATGATAGACTATAGAAATTATGAGCTTAGTTTTTCTAATGTTGAGTCTTAAGCTGCATCCTAAGAAAAACGAAATGTACCGTTGATTATGACATGCCTTCAATTTTTACCTCTAATTTTCAAGTTTTTACCACAGATCACGGATTACTTACATTTGTTAAAATGGTTTCAAGTCTAAGAATCGTTCCCTGCATTGATAACCCAAGAAAAACTTGTCGAGATGGTAAATAAAGTCGAATAACAACAGAAGTGTCCGGATTTCGAAGCGTCCGGCAATTCGAAGCAAAACGGTATGCTAAAACGGAAAAGTCATTTATATGTAATCTTTTAAATAAATATAAGCCGGAGACAAGCCAGTCTAGGGCTGAAAGTCTCTTTAATAAAGACAAAAAAACAAAATAAAACAATCTATGCATGTATGTATTAGAGTGAAGCGCAGTTGTATGCAATAACGCAATCAAGTAAGATAAAGGTTTCTGGCTCGTATTGGGACCCCAAACAACTATGGCTTGATTGAATGCGTCCCGGTTTTCCGCATCGAGTTTGAAATTAATATGAAGATTAGTATGAGAAAATACACGTTTTTGCATTTCTGCTTCTATCGGCTTCAATTTATCGCCAATTAATTAATTATCACGTTCCTCAATACGTTTGCATATAGTCTGAAGGATACCGAAAGACTTTGCTGAAGAAGGTACGTTGCTGGCACGTCTACAAAAAATGTTATAACGCTTCATAGATGGATTCTACCAGCACTACCAAACAGCCTATGGTTGTTAGAGAGTAAAACCCTTCTTTCTTCTTGTCTGGATTTTTACATTGAGAAAAGATTCCGATTAACTCCAATTAGCTCTCCAGCTCTATAAGATTAATAATTTTAAGATAACACTCAGTTAAATTATTGGTCTACGTAATTCGACAGTGCTGATAGAATAAACGATTTTTACATATGGTTTGAACAATCAAACTTCGAAGCGTTATAACTATTTTCATCTTCAGCAAAGTTCTTTTGTATTCTTTTGGTTGTACTTCAACAGTTCAATAAATTCTAGAAATGTTGTTATAGATCGTTGATGTTGTCGCTCACGTTGATTTCACTTATCCGTTTGTCGAGCTTTTGGCGGTATTCAACACTCCCCTCCGCCAACAATCACTGAACTGGGCACTGTAACGCAACCGTGATAGAATTTTACTGACAACGAGGTAGTCCGCGCATCAACAGCATTCGAGGAATGCCGCTTATCTACCAAAACATGGTCTATCTGGTTGCAAGTTTAACCATTTGGGTGTCTCCAGCAGCAGCGAAATTATCTACCCGTAGGCCGTTGACATTGGTAGCGGAGTGTAGGCTCTCCCTACCGATTATGGGGCGGAAAAAGTCCTATTTACCGATCTGAGCGTTAGCGTCTCCGATAACAATTTTCACGTCAAGCTTTGGGCACTTTCCATATACTTTATCAAGACATTCGTAAAACGTGTCCTTGTAGGACGATTTGAACTATTTATCGTTTGTCAGTGAGTAGATGTTGATGTATGTATGTTGTAGATGTAGATTCCCCTCCCTAGTTACGGTGAAGATGGGCGTGACCAGGAGTAGTAGTCCTCATGCTTTTGTTATTTTTGTCTAAGATTGGAATCAAGGACCACTCCTCTTCTTGACTTCTGATAGCATTCTAGATAAGGAACTCAAAAGTCAAACATGAGTATCACTTGTCTTGTGTCCAATTCACGAATTACACTGTAACAATGCCAATGATAATGGTGATGCTAGTGGTCACGATTAGGTCACCATCACTTCAACCTTCTGAAGGCTCACTCGTCTAGGTTCATTTAGGGCACCGGTTCTCAACCTTTTTCATGAGTGGTACCCCTTCAGACCTTTGCATTGCTTGAGGTCCCCTTATTTTTTAGGCTCATATTTAAAAAAAATCATCGGGTTACCAACGAAACACTTAAAATTTGAATCTTGGTTTTCGATGAAAAATAAATCGTTTGGTATTTTTTTAAAATTAAATAGTTTCTGAAATAGCGTTACCATGTTTAAAACGTTCGGAAACGAATAAACCCGTTTCTATCAAAAAAGACTGCGTAGCCGTATCGTTAAATATAAAAGTTACAGTCGATCTTGCATCAATAGTTCCTGAAAATGTTAGCCTTTCGCTGCAATACCACGGTGAAGTCGGCTGGGCTCAATTCCCTGATCAGGGTTCCTCTCCTTAGTCTTCTTCATTGTCATTACAACCCCACTGGGACATTGCCGCCTCGCAGCTTTGTGTTCATTCAGCACTTCCACAGTTATTAACTGCGAGGTTTCTAAGCCAAGTTACCATTTCTGCATTCGTATATCATGAGGCTAACACGGTGATACTGTTATGCCCAGAGTAGTCTAGACCGGCACCGGGAATCGAACCCAGCCACCCTCAGCATGGTCTTGCTTTGTAGCCGCGCATCTTACCGCGCGGCTAAGGAGGGCCCAAGAGCTGGGTTAGGAAGTTTTTTTACTTTCCTAGGCATAAGAGTTTCAATTCAACGTGTTAGCCTCAAGATATATGCATGTCAAAATAATAGATTGTTATTAACCATAGAAGATCCTAATAAACACTGAGCTGCTTTTTGAAAATGCATCAATGTGAATATAATGCCCTTGAAAAATGAAAATAAACGTTCAATATTCTTGTAAATTTTCGAAATTATGATTTTTATTAATATCAGACAATATTTTGAAAATATGTGACTCGTGAGTGAAACTGAATTTTGAACCAAATGACAGGGATTAAAAGGATATTACTAGGTGTCCATTTCAAACACATTTTTTCCAACTTTTTTGTACCCCAAAATATGATAGAAGTGTTGAGTTTTTGTGGATCTTTTAAAAAATAAGTTACTTGAGCTTTGAGAAACTAAGATTATAATACTGCGTCGTGCATCTTGAACCTTCCATTACTCAGCGGAAATATGAAACTACTAAGCAGATCACGCTGTATGTGATTGGATTCAAGAGGATACGCGTAGTGGGCTAGTATTTTTTCATGCAAAGAGATGTCAAATATGTACGTATTTCGATTGTCCATACCCGAGTAGCACAAGTCAGACAAAAGTGGTTGCAGCAACTTGATTGTGTCTAAATCTGGTCACATATGATGTGCAGTAACTTATGTGGAACATGTGTGCTGCTAGGGTATTATTTTTTATTCACATAACCGATATAGCAGAAATCTAAATAATTGGTTAAAATGGTTTGAAAATGTCTACGTTTCGGTGGTTGAATGGTAAGTATACCTTCTTTTCATACGAGTGTTTCTGGGCTCAATTTCAGTCTCTGCTGTTTGTAATTTAAGAGACGAAAAACGTTAGATAATGCCTTCTTTTGTATTATATGTATTTGCGGTATACTAAAAAAATTTTATCGTTATTTGCAACCTCATCTGCGCTATACTTGTTGAGTAAAAAGTGTAAGAAAATGACAAACCCTCACGTAATTAGCGTATGGTCTCTGTGAACTCCAGGACTCCCATTTTTAAGAGAACTTAAGTTGAAATCCTCTTTCATAGTATGGCAAAATTAGTGCCCGGTTTGTCCCAAAATTTACTGATGAGAACAAATTCTTGCCAATTACGAAGGGGAAAATATGGATTAATAAAGATACCGTCATGCGGGATTTCTTTTAACTCCGGGGGCTACTTTGGATCCTTGATTTAAAAAAAAAATAAACGTGAAAAATGCCAAATTTGAAACAGAAAGTTGCCATCCAACTATCAACAAGACATCCGAATGGTGATAATGGCAATTTGACAGAAATTTACGTTGTATTTCTTGTTTCAAAATGTCCAAAGTAACCCCCGATTTTCCAAAAGAAGCCGCGCACGGCTTGTTATGTGCAACTGTACATAATAACTATGTTAAGTTAAGACTGATTCAAACTTCGACTGAAGTAGCTCCCGGCATGGACATGAATCCTACTGCCTAACGTCGCGCACCCTTAAGGTGCAATTATACAATTATACAATCAAGCCATGTGGTGAATTTCAAATTCACCACACGATTTTCTACTCCTATTATCAAAAGTTCAAATCCAGCGTAATAGTTTTCGTACAATGCTGAAATTAAAGTCGATTGTTTATCATGAGTAAGCAAACGATCTACGGATGTTTCCTCCCCATGGGCATTGTGGTTCTCTTAATTCGTGCTCTTGAAAAATCACTCGAAAAAACACGTGGTTTCCAAGATGGCCGATTTGTGGCTTTGTTGTATAACCACCTTAAATATGTTCAACAGAAAGTATTGATGCTGTTGTATTTGGCAACTTAACGGAATACGCTGAAAAAAATAGAGTCGTATTAGAGCGTATACGAAAAAACTTCCTATCATTAGTAATCTTTGCAATTTTAAATCAAAGTCCGCCATTGCGCATTTTTGCCTCAGGTACCCCCAGAGACCAGCAAAGGTATGAATCCCGGGTACCGAGTTTCCCTATTTCGTTGCCGGATGGGTTGCCAAAAATAACGTTCTCTTTTTCTCCAGTTTTCGTAGTATTAGAAAGACTTCTGAAAGGTACCTTACCAAAGTCGCGTTACTAATAGCGCGAGACGTACCTACCACTCTAGCTGATGTCAAAAGGATAACAGTGTCCAGGCTGCACAACAAGCTAAGTACACAACACTTTGTTGGCGGTCTTGTCATCGGTCGACCTGTGGAAGCTTGAGATAGGTACTTGTGGGGACTAGAAGAGCTGTGTTAGACGCCCCTACCTTGACGTCAACCCACCATTTTGAAGCCCTACAAATACAATTTGAAATAAAACATAAATTGCAAGATTCCATTCCTTATACAGAACTGTAATAAAATCTTCAATTCGTTGGTTGGGTAAAACAATCAGTACAGCACTTATGTGCGAAGTAGATTACAAACAAAATAACAGAAGTATAATGCATTGATTCATTTTCTCAGAGATTTACTCAAAATTTTTATTAGAAATCATTTGGAATTTAGAGAAGAATTTCCTCCTTCAATTTCAAAAGAAGATTCTTTAGAATTTCCACGGGAATTTTCCTATTTTTTTCACAAAGAATTATCAATATCAATGGGAAATTTAAGGGCTATCAATAGAAAAATTTTGTGAAATTTCCACGAAAAAATCTGTAGTAATAGCCGTGAAAATTCTTCGGACAACTACAAATTTGAACAGACGTTGAAAATTATAGATCAGCGGCGTGTGCAAGACTTTTTTTTTAATCCAACGAAAATTCCACAAGGTGACCGGATTCAGTTTTCTTTAGTTAGATTTTGTTCATGATACCCTGGCCATCTGGAGCCCTGATAATAACCTATGATCGCAAATGCCTGCCTAACCATTCTCCACCTCCTCTCCAGTTGACTTTCAGCTTTTTGTGTCGCACTATTTGTTTTTATAACGTTTCATAAACTAGAATATTTGCTCTGCAATATTAAGTTCATGTGCGGTGCTCATGAAATTACAGGAGGAGAGCATTTGAGATAAAATATAAAGGAGCATTTTTCTCTTGTGGCGCATGGGATTTTCTCTACTAAATATGAAATATCGATAGATTTCTAAATTTGTTTGTACATAAGATGCGCCTATTTATCCAGGCTAAAATTTATTCACATCATTCCGTACTATAGGTGTTTGACACTGATTAAATGGCGTTGTATCGATTCGTTAGTTTTCAAGTCACAATTCAACAGTTAATCAGGAGAATGATAACGAAGGAAGCTCGTCCTAGGATTGCAACGTCTTCATACACCTAAGATAGTTGGTCCATTTATGTGTTGTCTGGCCTGGTTCATTAGAAAAGGAAATCCCATTCTAACTTGATTGTGTTGGAGGAAGTTTTACAACTAACGTTGATAACCTTGTCAAAGGTAACGGTGAATGGCTTCCGAGAACTCTTTACAGTTTAGGACAAAACATTTGACACACATGTGGTAGATAAGTTCTCCCTAAACAGTGTCAGGAAATAGAAACCCAACTTTTGTAAAAATTCAAAAAAAATCTTATATATGTGTGACCCGATTTCATGCTTCAAGGCTTCCAAAAATGATAAATTTAATTTTTGTTACTAAATTTTTGTTATAATCATAAAAATTATTCAAAATGAAATTTGAAAAATTAAAGGTAACTTAATTAAAAGTGTCGTCTATCTGAATGGATATATTGTTCAACTTATGTTGAGTTTAATAAATTATCCACAATTTGTATCTTTTTCCTATATCTGCACTTTCCTCAGTTCCATTATATGATATACACAGGATTTTGTTTTTACGCGATTTTTTTTCGCTCGTATTTTTGATCGTGTGACTTCAATTTGCCACCAATCTCTTCGCAACATGTTTCAAAAAATCCAGAATAAATCAAAGAAATCAAAGAATCACATGACAATTAATATACGTTAAACATTTAGGATGAGTGGAAAATTGAGAAAATGTAAATCGTGTAAAAACAAAATCCAGTGTACACTGGATTTTGTTTTTACACGATTTACATTTTCTCAGTTTTGCAGTCATCCTGAATGTTGAACGCATAATAATTATGATGTGATTTTTTTTTTATTTATACAGAGTTTTTTGAAACATGTTGCAAAGATTTTGGTGGTAAATTGAAGTCACACGATCAAATATACGAACGAAAAAAAATCGTGTAAAAACAGAATCCTGTATATTGTTTAATGCCAATTGCGTTCAAATAAAAAAAAACATAGATTTGCCATGGTTTCCAGGTGCGAAACTGAGCTAAAGATATCTTCATAATTGAAACAGATTTTACGATAAACAAATCATGCTAAAGATATCTTAAATTAGTCATTTTTGGTTTCACGAAACAAAAGCTAGTCGAACAAAAATGAAAACAAATTAAATGATTATGGTATATACAGAAAGGAAATCAAACATGTGCACTATTGCACTTTTTTTTGGGAGTTATAACATTCTGAAGCTTGAAAACTCCACAAACACTCGAATGGCAACGAATACAAATGATTTGTCCTTTACTGTGAGTCTGTGACGAGCACAGTTTATGCAGAATAATGCGTATCTATAATCTCGTTTGTTTTCCTTCACGCCGGCAACGGGCCAAGTCAAGACAGGAATCGGCTATCAGCACTGTTGGAAATGTCATCATTATTGTATGCGCCAAGCGCACTATTGTTTTTAAAGCTATTGAGATTGCTTGATATGAGAGCGGGAATAGGACTGTTGCCGCCGTCAGTCCCCCTTGACGGCTGTATTTGAGGATTATGCTGAGGATACTGACGATGCTGCGGGTGGTGGTGAAGCGTGCGATGGCCATTGCTAGATGTCAACGTGTTTGATCTGGCTGGAAAGCTTTCATTCTTTGGCGGAAGTTTTTGTGAGAAGGAAGTTGAAGTTGTTGCTGGGTGATGTTGACACGTAGACATGTGCATTGGAATGTGAACGGATCCTGTAAGCATAGAGAAAAAAAAACGAAAACCGAGACCGTCAGAATAGCTTTTATGGTAGATTGAAGTGGATGTTCCCAATGTTTTGGGCGCGGCTCAGACACATTTCAGTCATTCGTTTGTGAATGACTTCTGATTAGACATGATACAAAAAATAAAACAAATTTCAAATAACAAAATTATTAACCATAATTATTAATTATTTCAAAATGTCTGATTAACTATATAACACATTTTAATTACATAAAAATATTCACAAATACATCTTCAGGCTACATATGCAGAGCGTTAATGAATTAAGTTTCCAGCGAATGATTAAATTGGTTATGAATAAATCATTCAACTCAATGATTAAAGATTATGATTAATGATTTATTCATGTTTGAAAATGATTAAGGATTATGATTAACGGTTTAATTAATTTTTGACAGTGATTAACGATTATGATTAATGAATAAAACGTTTGGAGTATGATTAACGATTACTGATCGTGATTAAATGTTGACACAATATGTGTATGATTAACCATAGATATGACTAATGATTAATGATTATGAATAATCAAATTGAATGATTTACATAATGATCAATAATCAATTAATATTTCTACCAAATTGTGTTATAAAAGGTAAAAAATTATACGATTTTAAACAAAGAATAATGAATAAAAGTGCCGTGTGCAATGATTAGAATTAGTGATTAATGAATAAACTCAAAACAATTATGAATATAATTAGTGATTAATGATTAAATGTAAAATTCTATGATTAACGATTAGTGATTAATTATTGAACCGTATTTTTAGTATGATTATGATTAATGAATAATGATAACCCATTATTCATTAATCATGATTAAATCTATGATTAATCACTAATGCTCTGCATATATGCATATAAGCCTATACCTACAACAAATATGTTAACGTAAATGGAAAAAAATATGTTGGCTTTTATTGAAACAATCAATTTGGAGACCAAACAATAAAGAAAATCGAAAGTATTTTTCTGGTTCATTGTATAAAGAAAATTAAAAATAAAGTAAAAAATATCACTTGTATGCGCCTGCCTAGGATGTGGTGGGGTTTGACAGTGGGCCCTGTTAAACCTCTATAAAAAGCTGCATGAATCCGCAAGTAGGCTCCGCCAAAGCGACCGTGTGCCGCTCAAAGCGCACAAGCCCAAGTCCTGGTGTTAGGTGGGACGCTAAACAGCCCTGACACGACGGCCCTCCGACGAGACAGGAGGTTTGCGCAGGCCCAATAAGCCGCCTTTAAAAACAACCATTACGAACAACATAGAAGATAATACGACTCGATACAATCGGCAACGACCAGGGCGACGAATAAAGGATCACGATTGGAAGCTTGGAACATGGAACTGCAAGTCGCTTGGCTTCGCAGGTTGCGACAGGATAATCTACGATGAATTACATCCCCGCAACTTCGATGTCGTAGCGCTGCAGGAAATCTGCTGGACAGGACAGAAAGTGTGGAAAAGCGGGCATCGAGCGGCTACCTTCTACCAAAGCTGTGGCACCACCAACGAGCTGGGAACCGGCTTCATAGTGCTGGGAAAGATGCGCCAACGCGTGATTGGGTGGCAGCCAATCAACGCAAGGATGTGCAAGCTGAGGATAAAAGGCCGTTTCTTCAACTATAGCATCATCAACGTGCACTGCCCACACGAAGGGAGATCCGACGACGAGAAAGAAGCGTTCTATGCGCAGCTGGAGCAGACATACGATGGATGCCCACTGCGGGACGTCAAAATCGTTATCGGTGACATGAACGCTCAGGTAGGAAGGAGGAAATGTATAGACCGGTCATCGGACCGGATAGTCTGCATACCGTATCGAACGACAACGGCCAACGATGCATAAACTTTGCAGCCTCCGCGGAATGGTAGTCCGAAGCACTTTCTTCCCCGTAAGAATATCCACAAGGCCACATGGAAATCACCTAATCAAGTAACGGAAAACCAAATCGACCACGTTCTAATCGACGGTAAATTCTTCTCCGACATCACGAACGTACGCACTTACCGCAGTGCGAATATTGAATCCGACCACTACCTCGTCGCAGTATGTCTGCGCTCAAAACTCTCGACGGTGATCAACACGCGTCGGAGTCGTCCGCCGCGGCTAAACATGGGCGGCTACAAGACGGTAGACTAGCCCAAGACTACGCGCAGCAGCTGGAAGTGGCACTCCCAACGGAAGAGCAGCTAGGCGCAGCATCTCTTGAAGATGGCTGGAGAGATATTCGATCCGCCATTGGAAGCACCGCAACCGCTGCACTAGGCACGGTGGCTCCGGATCAGAGAAAATGACTGGTATGACGGCGAATGTGAGCAGTTAGTTGAGGAGAAAGAATGCAGCATGGGCGAGATTGCTGCAACACCGCACGAGGGCGAACGAGGCACGATACAAACGGGCGCGGAACAGACAAAACTCGATTTTCCGGAGGAAAAAGCGCCAGCAGGAAGATCGAGACCGTGAAGAGACGGAGGAACTGTATCGCGCTAATAACGCACGAAAGTTTTATGAGAAGTTGAACCGTTCACGTAAGGGCCACGTGCCACAGCCCGATATGTGTAAGGACATAAACGGGAACCTTCTTACGAACGAGCGTGAGGTGATCCAAAGGTGGCGGCAGCACTACGAAGAGCACCTGAATGGTGATATGGCAGACAACGGTGGCGGTATGGTAATGAACCTAGGAGCACGCGCGCAGGACATGCGACTTCCGGCTCCGAATCTCCAGGAAATTCAGGAGGAGATCGGCCTGCTGAAAACAACAAAGCCCCTGAAGTTGACCAACTACCGGGAGAGCTGTTTGAACACAGTGGTGAGGCACTAGGTAGAGCGCTACACTGGGTGATTACCAAGGTTTGGGAGGATGAGGTTCTGCCGCAGGAGTGGATGGAAGGTGTCCCATCTACAAAAAGGGCGATAAGCTGGATTGTAGCAACTACTGCGCAATCACATTGCTGAACGCCGCCTACAAGGTACTCTCCCAAATTTTATGCCGTCGACTAACACCAATTGCAAGAGAGTTCGTGGGGCAGTACCAGGCGGGATTTATGGGTGAACGCTCTACCACAGACCAGGTGTTCGCCATACGTCAGGTATTGCAGAAATGCCGCGAATACAACGTGCCCACATATCATCTATTTATCGACTTCAAAGCCGCATATGATACAATCGATCGGGACCAGCTATGGCAGCTAAACGGATTTCCGGATAAACTGATACGGTTGATCAAGGCGACGATGGATCGGGTGATGTGCGTAGTTCGAGTTTCAGGGGCATTCTCGAGTCCCTTCGAAACGCGCAGAGGGTTACGGCAAGGTGATGGTCTTTCGTGTCTGCTATTCAACATCGCTTTGGAGTGAGTAATACGAAGGGCAGGGATTGACACGAGTGGTATGATTTCCACGAAGTCCGTCATGTTATTTGGCTTCGCCGATAACATAGATATTATGTCGCGTAGCTTTGAGAAGATGGAGGAAGCCTACATCAGACTGAAAACCGAAGCTAAACGGATCAGACTAGTCATCAACACGTCGAAGACGAAGTACATGATAGGGAAGAGGCTCAAGAGAGGTCAATCAGAGCCACCCACCACGAGTTTCTATCGGTGGTGACGAAATCGAGGTGGTTGAAGAATTCGTGTACTTGGGCTCACTGGTGACCGCCGATAACGATACCAGCAGAGAAATTCGGAGACGCATAGTGGCTGGAAATCGTACGTACTTTGGACTCCGCAAGACGCTCCGATCGAATAGAGTTCGCCGCCGTACCAAACTGACTATCTACAAAACGCTTATAAGACCGGTAGTTCTCTACGGACACGAGACCTGGACGATGCTCGTGGAGGACCAACGCGCACTGGGAGTTTTCGAAAGGAAAGTGTTGCGTACCATCTATGGTGGGGTGCAGATGGCGGACGGTACGTGGAGGAGGCGAATGAACCACGAGTTGCATCAGCTGTTGGGAGAGCCATCCATCGTTCAAACCGCAAAAATCGGAAAACTGTGGTGGGCCGATAACGTAGCCAGAATGTCGGACAGTAATCCGGTGAAAATGGTTCTCGACAACGATCCGACGGGAACAAGAAGGCGAGGTGCACAGCGGGCAAGGTGGATCGATCAGGTGGAGGACGACTTGCGGACCCTCCGCAGACTGCGTGGTTGGCGAAGTGCAGCCTTGAACCGAGCTGAATGGAGAAGTCTTTTATGTGCAGCACAGGCCACTCCGGCCTTAGTCTGATGATAAATAAATAAATAAAATTGTATGAAGGTTTATTTCTGCATTATTAAACACTTATTCGCGATATGTACTACGGTTTAACAACTATATTTTAGATTTCCACAAGCCTTCTAGCCACTATATCTTCTGAACCAAAACCATTTAACTTCCAGTAGAACTTTCGTCATAGAGTTATATCAACACATTAGTAAACTTCATTATGATTGATATGAATGTTAAAAAAAAAATATGTTATCCACCTAGCGAAAGTTGTGCCTTTCTCTCACATATACTGAGATTTCGACGATTCCCTGTTCTAGACCTGTGCGCTGCCGCCGGTGATTTTGTAACGCCACCGCCGCCGCTAAAAATAAATCGGCGCTACGCCGCATGGAAATTTTCCAATCCCCTGAACACTTTTTACCACGCGGACGACTATTGAAAATTATTAAACCAGTAAGTTTATGGGTTTCGTACATTTGTCAAAAGTGCATTGTTACTGGTAAGCTCATCCTATCGGAGATACAAATTTTCACTTAATTTCATATTACTTTTATCTACTTCCAAGTATGGAGATATTATTGGATGGCGACCTACCCACAACTTCAACTAACAATAAGTTGACTATAATCAAGTATGAACGGGAAAAGAAAAAAAAATTTCTGATGCTTCATTTCATTTCCCGAATTATACACAAATTTAATTTAAAAGTGACAGTTGAATAAATTCCGAATGACGTTGCTTACACAACAAGATTACTTTTAACAGATATCGAATTGTTTCGACAGATGCCTTATCGGTCGTGAAAAACTAGAATTAAAATTCCTATGAAAATTTTGCATGGGCAGTTCTTAATTCTTAATTCAGAAATTATTTTCCATTAATAATATCGCCTTGAAGCCCTTCGTGAAATCCACCCGAAATTATTTCAAGATTTCATCCAAAAAAATCTACATTTGTTCAACCAGACCGTCAGCTGTCTCCGGACCCGGGGAGGAGAAACAAAAATTGAAGATGTCATTGAAAACGGTAGGAATTTTGAGTCGTATTTAAAAAAAATAGCTGGAGAGTTAAATAAGCTCCACTAACACATTCTAATATCTACAACTCAAAGCAAATGAAACTTATTACTTTTCTAAGTGTTGTCTCTACTCATGTAACAGGAACTTGGTCATTTTTAAACGTGATGCAATGGTATTCGATACTTGGGGACACTTTTCTGAACCGATAGATTTTCCACCACTTATTATGAATCATCAATTATCATATTTTGTGTAAATGGTATACAAATAAACATAATCCGGATAATATGAAAGTTTTCGTTAAAAGGCTTATATGTCAGACACTGGGGGTTCTCCCCCTATGTATTTAGGAATTTCTGGGGGAATTTCAAAACAAATTTCCGAAGCAATTTATTGGAGAATCTATAGAGGAATTTATAGAAGTATTTTTGAAGTAATTTCCGTGGGAACTTCTGAATAAACCTGAAGAAAGAGAAAGCAGGAGGATTTTTGGAAGAATTTCCAGGGGCGAAATTTGGGTGGAAGTACCAGAAAAAAAATTAGGGCACATTCGGAAGGACTTTCTGTAATGTAATGTTTCAGAGAGGATTGCCGGGTGATCTTCAAATATGTGATTCCCAGAGGAATTTTTATGTGCATTCCAAAGGACTTTTCAAAACCATTCTCTTGGGGTTTCTTGGAGGAATGCTTTGAAAAATACCTGGAGGGATTTTATGATTGATTTCTGGAGGAATTCGCAATTAAATTTCCATGAGTATACCTAAAAAAAACTCCGAGAGATGTTTCCCAGGGGTGGATGTGAGTTGCGTTACAAATTGAATGTGAGATTCGAAAGGATTTAATGGAAATTTCTGGAGAGTTCTCGAAGTAATTTATGAAGACTTCTGGGAAGAATTTCTGGAGGAATTCCTTGATAAAAACTGGACATTGGACATTCTAGAGAAATCTCCGTTAAAAATATATATTTATGGTGTTTATGGAGGAATACACGATGAAATTGCGTGCAGGTAGAACTTCCGGACGAAATCCTGGAGGACCTTCTGGACAAAATCCTGGAGGAGCTTCCGAACGAAATCCTGTAGAGACTTCTGGACGAAATCCTGGATGAACTTTCGGACGCCATCCTGAAGAAACTTTCGGACGACATCTTGGAGGAACGAAGTTCTGAAGGAACTTCTGGACGAAATCCTGGAGGAACTTCCGGAAAAAATCCTGGAGGAACTTCCGGACGACACCCTGGAGGAATTTCCGGTCCAAATCCTGGAGGAACTTTCAGACGAAATCCTGAAGAAACATCCGGATAAAATCCTGGAGGAACTTCCTTCCGAAATCCTGGCGAAACATCCGGACGACATCCTGGAGGAATTTCCGCACGAAATCCCAGAAGAACTTCCGGAGTAGTTCCTGGATGAACTTCCGGAGGAATTCTTGGAGGAACTTCCGAACGAAATTCAGGATGAACGTCCGGACGAAATCCTGGAGAAACTTCCAGATAAAATCCTGGAGGAGCTTCTGGACGAAATCCTGGAGGAACTTCCAAATAAAATTCTGGAGGAAATCTCGGAAGAACTTTTAGACGGAATCTCGAAGAAACTTCCGTACAAAATCCTGGAGGAGCTTTCGAACGTTATCCTCGAGGAACTTTCAGAGAAATTCCTGGAATAACTTCCAGACAAAGGAGGAACCTTCGGACGAAATCCTGAAGGAACTTTCTGACAGAATTCTGGAGGAACTTCCGGATGGAATCCTGGAGAAAATTCCGGACGAAATCCTGGAGGAACTTCCGGACGACATCCTGAAGGAATTTTCGGAAGAAATCCTGGAGGAACTTCCGGACGAAATCGTGGATGAACTTTCGGACGATATCCTGGAGGAACTTCCGGAAAAAAATGCTTGAGAAACTTTCAGGCGATATTTTTCAAGAACTTCTGGAGGAGTTCCAGGATGAACTTCCGGACGAAATCCTAAGGGATTTTCGAACGAAATCCTGGATGAACTTCCGGACGACATCCTGGAGGAACTTTTGGACGGAATCTCGGAGAAACTTCCGTACAAAATCCTGGAGAAGCTTTCGAACGTAATCCTCGAGGAACTTTCAGATAAATTCCTGGATTAACTTTCAGACAAAGGAGGATCCTTCGGACGGAATCCTGAAGGAACTTCCAGACAAAGGAGGATCCTTCGGACGAAATCCTGAAGGAACTTTCTGACAAAATCCCGGAGGAACTTCCGGACGACATCCTGGAGGAATTTTCGGAAGAAATCCTGGAGGAACTTCCGGACGAAATCGTGGATGAACTTTCGGACGATATCCTGGAGGAACTTGCTTGAGAAAAAAATGCTTGAGAAACTTTCGGGCGATATTTTTTTAAGAATTTCTGGAGGAGTTCCAGGATGAACTTCCGGACGAAATCCTAAGGGATTTTCGAACGAAATCATGGATGAGCTTCCGGACGACATCCTGGAGAAACTTTCGGAAGAAATCCTGGAAGAACTTCTGGATGAAATCCTGGAGGAACTTCCGGATGAAAAGTTAAGGATCTTCCGGACGAAATGTTGGAGGAACTTCCGGACGAAATCCTGTAGGAACTTCCGGACGAAATCCTGGAGGAAATTCCGGACGAAATCTTGGAGGAACTTCCGGACGAAATCCTGGAGGAACTTCCTGAGGAATTTCTGAATGAACTTTCGGAGCAATTCCTGGTGAAACTTTCGGAGCCATTCTTGGTGGAACTTTCAGACGATATCCTGGAAGAACTTCCGGACGATATCCTGCAGGAAATTCCAGACAAAATCCTTGAGGAACTTTCGGACGAAATCCTGGAAGAACTTCTGGAGGAATTCTTGGATGAACTTCCGGACGAAATCTTGATGAACTTCCGGACGAAATCCTGGAGGAACTTCTGGACGACATCCTGGTGGATCTTTCGGAAGAAATCCTGGAAGAACTTCTGGACGAAATCCCGAAGGAACATCCGAAAGAAATCCTGGAGGGACTTCCGGACGACATCATGGAAGAACTTTCGGAAGAAATCTTGGAAGAACTTCTGAACGAAATCCTTGAGGAACTTCCGGTCGATTTCCTGGAGGAACTTCCGGATAAAATCCTGGATAAACTTCCGGATGAATTCCTGGATGAACTTCCTGACGAAATCATGAAGTCCAGACGAGAATCTGAATGAACTTTGGGACGAAATCCTAGAAGAACTTCTGGACGAATTCCTGGATGAACTATCGAACGAAATCCAGAGGAACCGTCGGACGAAATCCTGGAGGAACTTCCGGATGAAATCTAAGAGGATTTTCGGACGAAATCCTGGAAGATCTTCCGGGAAAATTCCTGAAGATACTTCCGAAGATAGGCTACTACTTCGACCAAAGGTGTATGATTACCAATCCGGAATGAATTCAATTCGCGGTCCGGTCTAGGATATTTTTGGGTTGGAAACATTCTCGACTCCCTGGGCATAGTGTATCCATTGTACTTGCCACACAAGGTACATACTCATCCAATGGCGGGCATAGGAAAGCTTTCAACTAATAACTGAGGAAATGCTAATAGAATTTGCTGGAGGAACTTCTGCAGGAATTCTTGGATGAACATCCGGACGAAATTCTGAGGAACTTTCGGACGAAATCCTTGAGGAACTTCCAGATGAAATTACACTTCCACGACTTCGGCACACTCTCGCTGGACAGGGAATCTTCGCACTCAAAATTAAGAAAAAACTAACCAGCTTTGTCAATTTATACACTTTTATTAGGCTTCACTCCTTCCTCTCTTCATTTTCCTCCCTCTTTCTTACTACCTACACAGAAAAGAATAATAAAAAATAAACAGCGCGTAAAACTTGACATGCGGATTTTTACGCTATTCTACGCTGAAATGGTCCTCTTCCTAACAAGGTTGCTTACAACTTGTATGCGATATAGACGATTCACATCAAATATTGTATACATTTCGACTATAGAGCGTGTGGAATTACGCTAATAATGATGTTCCATTTATGTGCATGATTTTTAGCGTAAATTTCAGTGGATTTTTCTATCTGTGTAGCTAACCTTAACTGATGGGCCCCTTCTTCTTCCCTCTCCCCAGTCTCCTCTGCGCTGCGTCCTTCCTCGTCTGATGCGTTTCTGACTGCAAGCTTCAGCCACGTCTGGCTACGTTCCGCTCCTTAGGTTTTGCCGAGGTATCGTCGGCGGATAGCTGATGATCCAGTTGGGCGTCTTAGGCTACCGATGTGTTGTCGGATCGGTCTTCGACCAACAACGGTGCCGGAATCTATCCGGCGAGGGGGCTCTTGGACGGCGCAGGGCTTCACGGGCACAAGCTTACTTGATGCTTGATACTTGATGGGCTACAGCGCTTCGATGAACCTACGCCGAATGGAGTATCCTTCTCCACTGAACTCGATCCTGGGCCAATCGCTTCTAGCCCTGAACATTGAGCGCCCTCAGGTCCTCTTCAACTGCAAAAAGCCATCGTGTACGCGGTTTTCCACGAAGCCTGCGGTCTCTTCCGGGTTCTCTACTGAATATTATCTTCGCTTGACATTCTTCCGGCATACAAACAACGTGACCAGCCCACCGTAGTCTGCCGTGTTGTATAAGCTTAATAATATCCAGCCCTTTATACACCTGGTACAATTCGTGATTCATGTGACGCCGCCAGATACCGTTCTCCTGTTTACCGCCGAGTATTGTCCGCAGCACCTTACGCTCAAACACTCCGAAAGCTCTCCGATCATCCTCCATTAACGTCCATGTCTCATGGCCGTATAACGCCACCGGGAGAATCAGAGCAGTATACAGCGCGAGTTTTGTTTTCGTTTGCAGACTACGCGACTTAAGCTGGTTACGAAGTCCGTAATAAGCCCTATTTGCAGCTGCAATACGCCTTTTCACCTCGCGGGTAACATCATTATCGCACGTCACTAATGTTCCAAGATACACAAATTCTTCTACCACTTCAATTTTTTCACCATCCAGCACCATTTCGCTACCACCACCACTAATAAACCCACGTTGATTGCCAGCGACCATGTACTTCATTTTGCTGGTATTGATCGTGAGTCCAATCCTCGCTGTCTACCTCTTAAAAGACACAAAAGCCTCTTCCACGGCAATCGCTCTACTCAACTTGTCTCTTTACACTTCTTAACTCGTTCACGATTGCCGGGTAAGTGAACGAGCTATTACATGATTTTCAGTCCCAAGGTTCATGACCCCAATCTCCGGTCATCGACTTTTCCAATCTTCATCCCTGTTTCGTACCACCCATTTGTGCAACCCATCATGGCCGCTCTCAAGTCCATATCCTGTGGCTCCTGGTGGTGGGTTGAAGAAGCTTGGTGGGTGGTTGGTAGCAGTTAAGGTGGTTGCTCCTAATGGCTATCTACTTGTATGCTAAGTGGGCCTACTGGGAGACAACCATCGCTTCTCATACAAAAACTACCTGTCATACCTTTTTACGCATATTTACAAAGAAAAATTTCAGTAATGCGCACGATTAACAAAACCGAACACATACAATTTTGTTATGACCAACTGATCGGGATGACACCATCCGAAGTTCATTCATTGGGAACCTCTGAAATAGAGAGGTACCCACAGAGCAGGTGTCATTCACTGATGGTATGCACGTGTTTCCATGACAATATACATAGTTTTTGTTCGTGGCAGGAATTTTTATCCCTTTGAATTAGAGTTTCGTTCTGGACTGCTTTATGGCAGACGACTCCCCGGGGCAAATAATTTTCCGCTAGAAAGTATGACATGACCACGCTTTGCATCCAGTGACGAAGGCCAGATTGAAGGAAATAAAAAAGTTGGATTCCGAGTTGTGCATTTAAAAAGATAAAAACATAAATTGTCGTAGAAGATTAATACAATATACATGGTGATTGTAAATTAACTCGAAATGATTAGATTGTACAATGATTTCTGTGAAAATCGATGGATTGCCCAACAATAAATTGATTTTATTTACACTTCTTTGATTTTATTTACACTTCTCTGATTTTATTTACACTTCTTTGATTTTATTTAACTTTGATTTCATTTAACTACACATAGACTTGCCAAAAATTTGTCGTTGTGACTAGATAGCATAAGTTTAAAAAATTGGTTTCTCAAATTTCGCAAAAATACGACAAAAGCACAATTGAAATATCCTTAGCATTACCATGCTTTCTGTTCGTGCAACGAATTTATAATTGAGTTGTTTAGCAGGTTCGGGGTTGGGGTTTTATAGTTTAACATAAAGAGCATGCTTTTCTGATCTACAACATATTTTTATTTTGTTTTAAAACCTTTTATACACATTTTTGTACAGCCCATGTCAATCGATAGAATGACACTAACATTAATAGAATGACAGATGGCCCATGCAGCATAAGAACAAATTTTTAGTCCAATATAAATTTCAAATGCAAATATAAAAATAGTTTCGGGGCTCCAAAAATTATTAAAAATTGGACTTTGGCTCAGAATATATAAAAACAACCCAATTCAAGTACTAATGCAATTGGTGGGCATAGAAAAGCTTTCAATTAATAACTGAGGAAATGCTAAATAAAACGTTGAGTTAAAAAGTAGGCCAAGCTCCAGTTAGAATGTTGAAAAAGAAGAAGAAGATGTTGAACAGAGCGAACTGCCAAAATAGATTTTATTATGATTAAAGATTGATGATTCAACACGATGAACAATTTGACCAAAATCAATTATTAACCTTTTGTCTGTGCTCTGGGGTCAATATGACCCCAGGCCACTTTGAGTGGCTGCCATTTTTTCAGTTTTCAACCGATTCTCCTAATTTTTGGTAGTTTAGTAAAACTCCCAGAGATCTGTCTCATAGGTGCAAATTCGCTTGAAAAATCTTGAAAATATGAACTACAGTGTACTTTTTTCAAAAAACTTACGTTGTCTGTGCTCTGGGGTCAAATTGACCCCAAATTGAAATGCTATAACTTTTCAATGGTTGGCCAATTTTGGATTTTTGGGCTGTTTCGAAGATAATTTAATCATTTTTCAGGTCGTTACAAAAGATTAAGCATTGGTGGGCGGGTACATAGCGAGGAGGGGTTTTCGTAAAAAAGGGAACAAAAGCTGTGATTTTTCATACTTATTTTACTTATATCTGAAAATCCTACCCATTTTGAACTGAACCTTTTCAAAAAGGTTATGCAGGAAGGTGTGTGTTTTGACATGAGGCATTGATTAGTTTAGAGCTTGTCGCTAGGTGGCGGTATATTTGAATTCATTATATGGAATTCTCCTCAGTGTAAATATTCTTATCGCACAAATTTGAAATTCGTAAAGATGACGTCTTCAACAAAGTTCGTCTGGTGGGACTGGACTGTCATGTGACGGAATAAATAATAAGGAAATTTACAAATAGGCGGCCCTAGTGTACTTTGATATTCTTGTATGTATGAATTATTGCTTTAGCTTGAGATCCCTCATACCTACACCCAAGTTGTATTCGGCAACATTGTTCAGGATGTCTAGCACTACAAAGCGGTGCTTAATATAATGAGCACTTCTTCCAATTTTTAAATTTGTGCGATAAGAATATTTACACTGAGGGGAATTCTATATATCGGAATATCTTGAGTAGTCTATAATAATGAATTCAAATATACCACCACCTGGCGGCCGAGTTCTAAACTTATCAACGCCTCATGCCAATGCACATGCCTTCCTGCATAACCTTTTTAAAAAAAGGTGCCGTTCAAAAATCACTGTTTTTGTACCCTTTTTCGCGAAAACCCCTCCCCGCGAGGTACCCACCTATGATCAATCTTAGGTAACGTTCTGAAAGATGATTAAATTATCTTTCGAAACTGCCCAAAACAACCAAAATTGGCCAAACAATAAAAAAGTAATGGCAATTTCAATTTGGTGTCAATATGACCCAGAGCACAGAACAGGACCACGTAAGTTTTTCCAAGCACAGACAGAAGGTTAATAATTAAACGCAAAAAATAAGAATATGGCCGATGATTATTTATTAAAAATAAAATTCTGTCGGAATTTAATAAAGAATAAAAAGAAATGTGGTAAATGCTTAGTGATTTATGTTAAAACAATATTTTTGTGCGATTATGATTGATGAATAATGAATAAACCATTATGATTTATAATGTTCTGATTACGTATTATTATCGAGGTTGGAATGATGAAACTACCAGTGTACATCATAACAAAATTAATCATATGTTTGAAAACTGCAATTGTGAAATTCAAGATTAAAACAAAATTTTCATTATGTATTCTGAACACTTGTCCAAAATTACGTATCATAGCAAAAATATGGCAAAATGTTTAGAAACGTACAGAATATTTCTCCCACAACATTGCCTATAACTTTTATCTGTATTAATAAAAAAATGGTGTCCAATTATTTAAAAAAAATTGTACTCTTGGAATTGCTAGAAATGGAGTTATGTAGTTTCCTAAACAAATGATTCATATATGTAGAAACAAAACCAATCACGTAACACATCTTCATCCATTGACAAGTTCATTAATACCAGACGTATCTCACCACATAACGAATAGAGTGACGATGCTACCACATTGATAAAGCCGCCCATCCTCACCTTGAGATCTTCGTTGTGTCTTAGGTGAACCTGGGCAGGTGTATAGGATCGACCTTTCCGTGTCTGTAACATCAATCAAAGGGAAAAAAATAATATTTTTCAATATATTATTAGAGTTATGCTACCTCTGTGGATGAGGCGGAAGCGTACCGTTTCGCACGATTCGATGATGATCCGGCGAACCCGAGCAGGAATACCGCGAGTTAACTGCACCACGCCGCGTTAGCACGTCCGGACTTATTCTAATGAAAGGGCACCAACGGAAAAACTGCTGGAATCCACGACGAAACCTTGAACGAAATAGTGGATTGGCTATGAGGAAATTGTATGCTTGCTTAAAGACTAAAAACTCAAAGCATTAGGTACATTCTTATCAATTGTTATTTGCTAGGTAAAAATGAATATTGCAGAGTCGACAATTACAATTAGCGGTCCGGACAGGACACATGCTCGATTTTCTGGGCATACTAAATCCTTTGTGCTTGTACCAATTAATGCAATGGTTCTTAATTCTGAATAGTTACGAATAGTAACTATGTAGTAGTTGAGATACTATGTTACATAGCCTCAATTTTTCATTATATGTTTGCTTACACACATATATAAATATTAGAAATAACTCCTTTATGTACAAAAATATAAGCTATAAACACTTTTTCTAGGTTCTTATACAGAATTGTACGAAAATATAACATTCGCTGCTTGGATATAGCCCTGAAATCCCTCCAATTGAATGCTGAGAAAATAATGAACACTAGTATAAAGGCATACTAGAAGGAATGTAGTGTAGTGAAATAAAATTAGAAATGTGTACGCAATAAAGCACAGAACGTTAACATGAATCTCAACAATTTGTCATGGAATTTTAAGTACTGTTGTAAATACACGTCTATCGGATCACTCCTTCATGGGTATCTGAGTACTAAATGGATTTTTTCGAAACGTGTACGTTAGCTTACACAACCTAGTTTAATGCGGCTGTATTTTACATTCAGAGGGCCATCCCTTTTTCCAAAAACTTACCTGGAGTTCATCCAGCAGTAGATAATGGGATTGTACATAGAATTACTCATCGCCAGCCAGTAGATGCCGAGGTACACCTCCTGAATGTACGGTTTGTCGGTCAACTCCGGATAGTATGACGTTGCGATGAAATATATCTGGAACGGCAGCCAACAAACCGCAAATATAACGACCACGACCATCATCATTTTAACCACCTATATCGAGCCGGGGAATGCATTGAATAAGAAAGAGATAAAATTAAGTGAAAATGATGAAATTCGATATAGCCACGGTGCGGCGGTGTGCACATGTTTGCCAAGACTAAGGACGATAGCTATATGGAGGACATTTTCCATGAATATCATTAGTGGGTGATAAAGAAACAGCAGGGACATCAGTAAGAAAGACCATCAAGTCAAGCATATTACTTTTTGTGGAATCATAATAGGTAACCCACGTTGGATGATTTGAAAAGAACAGAACAAGAAAAAATGTCATGATTTATGAACTATTGATAAATCGAGTAATTTCTATAAAGAAACACATTGATTAAGAATTGCGCATAACTACACAAACAATTTTAAATATTTTTTGCAATTCCTGATCATAAGGACTGTTCAGTTTATAAGGAGGACACGTTGTATTGTCGATGCTTTTAATCCATCAATCTTTTTCTAAATCTGTTTTCTTTTCATTGAATATATTGTCTGGCTTTCTAGGAATGAAATCCAATTATCAAAGAAACAATTCTAACTCAGAAATTTGGGATATTCATAACAATCTAAATTTGTTTGATTTTCAACAGATTCAACCGTTTATATCCCGTTTTCGGGCTGTCACTGGGTCTACTGTTTCTAGATATCGACAAATCATTGACAGTGTGTTTCTTTCCGATCTTCTTGATGATTTTGTTGACATGCCGATTTACAATTTTCTTACAAACTTTCAATTTAGCTTATAAAAAAATCTGTTCGGAAGCTTATGTTTACGCGAAATTTGAGAAGCTTTGACAATTGGCGCCATTTTGTTGGGTTTAAACTGTTTTATCTCTTTTCAAAAAGTACAGTTGATTGACAGTATATTATAATATACGATAAAGCAAACTCAATCGAAATTGACCAATCTATCTGCATAATATCGTTATGTAAAAGTGTCCTCTCAATAAACTGAACAGTCCTTAATACCTGGTTTACAGTACGTCATTGAGTGATAAAACGGCCTACTTTTCCATACCAACCAAATGGGTGCTTTAATGACTAAATGGGTTGCATAAAATCCATTATAGCACTGATTTGGGTGCTATAATGAAAAACCAACATCAGAACAGTAGTTACATGACTACATTTTGCTGATCAAGCTTGGATAAGTGATCAAATAGTGGATTCTATGCGTCGCGTAATAAATGAAATAGTTTGATGGCTATGACATCAGAAATTCCAAAGGCAAGTTCATCTATCGCTTCAAGGCTTGTCGACCTATGCAATGTGGCACGATAACATGGTATATGATTGTTCTCTGCAGCAAGATGATTTATTTGGTAAAAATGATCATATGGAGTAAATCAGTTTATACCGCTTCGCTCCAAAATGTGAAGCCCATTTTTCGTCATTGCAAAAAATAGCGTGTGTAACTCGTTGCAAAACTCGAATTTTCAGCACTCGTAGTATTTATCCACCTCGGCAAGCCTCGTTGGATAAACGTACAACTCGTGCTTTTTGCAACTTGATGCACAAACTACTATTATATTTTTAAATGTATTTTCATGCACATATTTGGTGTATGCTAATAAATGCATAACTCAATTGAACGTCTTTGCAAGCTTGTACAATTTAACCCAATTTGGATGAATATCGCACGATTACGTGTTGTGTATTCGTTTTTTGGAAACGCGTTTTTAAACGTCTTTAAATTTCCAAAACTATTGTTGTGTATTAGTTAAATAAACTCGATTTTTTTTTAATTTTAAAAGTTTTTCAAAAGAAACCTAACCTAAACCTAAGAATTTTAAAATAAAATAAAATAAAATGTCGAGCTTTTCTTCGATCCATATAGGAATAACCGACCAGCCTGATGTAAGCAATAGAAGTTAAAAGAACTATTTCCCAAAGTGCTATATCGACCTTTCTTGTGTGATTGTTTTATTCCACATTACGATATTCGGTATCACCACCACTACTAGATGGATTAATCTGGGTGGTATGCACGCAGCGAAGGAAGATTTATTCCGTGTTTTCAATCCAGTTTATTGGTTCGACGGACAGTTCTCCTGCAAATTAGTTCATGGGTGCAATTCATTAATGGATGATAAATTCCAAAATAAAGAATAAAGAAATTCAACCTAATGATGTAATGTTTGACGCAAAATCACTCATAACATGCTTTCCAAATTGCTTTTCAAGTGAGCCAACGAATAAATAAAAATAAATGAACAAATAAGTCTATCAAAATAATTTTGAATATTTTATGTGATTGTATAACATTTCACCGAAAACTATTTCGCGGAATTCATTTTCGCGGTTGAACATTTCGCGGAATAACATTTGGCGGTTTGTAACTTTTCGCGGTACGACATTTGGCGGTTTGTACCTTTTCGCCGAATGACTTTTGGCGGAATGTACCATTTCGCGGAATGCACCATTTCGCGGAATATTGATAATAAAAGCTTAGTGTTCATTCAGTACGTCCACAATTATTACCTGCTTACCTGCTAAGCCGAATTACATGCATAAGGAAGTCCTCCCAGAATATGTAGAAGTAGTTTTCAAAATTTCAATTGCCTCTTACAAATCCTTTATTACATCTGGTAGACGGGTCAGATATAATGAAGGGATTATCTCCTCTCTTTACTTTGTTACGGATAGACGTTTTTATGAATATTCATTTATTTCTTCCTTTCACTTAATACCGAAAAATGGTAGCGTCTGCCAGCTTTGAACTGGGAAGACGCTACCATTTAAAGAAGGCAATACTTATTCCTTTCCCTTATACCGGGTACATTTGTTCTTTTAAAGAAGGTTTTTTCAACTCCTTTCGCCTTATACTGAGCAGATTCACCCATTTAAAGAAGGCGTTACCCCTCCCTTTGCATTATACCGGCAGACGCGTTCTTTTGAAGAAAGCATTATCAACTCCTTTCGCCTTATACCGGACAGATGCATTCACTTAAAGAAAGCATTACCCCTTCTTTCACCTTATACTGGGCAGACGCATCTATTCAAAGAAAGCATTATCAACTCTTTTCACCTTATACTTGGCAGATGCATCCATTTAAAGAAGGCGTTACCCCTCCCTTCGCCTGACACTGGACAGACGCGTTCAAGGCATTAACCTCCCTTCGCCTTATACCGGGTAGACGCATTCTTTTGAAGAAAGCATTATAAACTGCTTTCCCCTTATACCGTGCAGATGCATCCATTTAAAGAAGGCGCTACCCCTCTTTTCGCCTTATACCGGGCAGATGCATCCACCTAAAGAAAGCATTACCGCTCCCTTCGCCTTATACCAAGCAGATGTATTCATTTGAAGTAGACGTTACTCTTCTTATCGCCTTATATCGGGCAGACGCGTTCTTTTAAAGAAGACATTATCAACTCCTTTCGCGTTATACTGAGCAAATGCGCCCTTTTAAAGAAGGCGTTACCCCTACCTTCGCTTTATACCGGGCAGATGCATCCACTTAAAGAAAGCATTACCCATCCTTTCGCTTTATACCGGGAAGACCCATCTATTCAAAGAATGCATTATCAACTTTTTTCGCCTTATACCGGGCAGATGCATCCATTTAAAGAAGGCGTTACTCCTCCTTTCGCCTTATACCGGGCAGATGCATCCACTTAAAGAAAGCATTGCCCCTCCCTTCGCCTTATACCAAGCAGATGCGTTCATTTAAAGTAGACGTTACTCTTACCGTCGCCTGACACTGGACAGACGCGTTCTTTTTTAGAAGGCATTATCAACTCCTTTCGCCTTATACCAAGCAGATGCATTCATTTAAAGTAGTCGTTACTCTTCCCTTCGCCTTATACCGGGCAGACGCGTTCTTTTAAAGAAGACATTATCAACTCATTTCGCCTTATACGGGGCAGACTAGAGATGGTCGGGTTTCGGGTTTTGAAACCCGAAACTCGAATCGAACCCGTACCCGACGAGTTTGAGTCGGATTCAAGTTTGAAAATTAGTACAATATCGGGTTCGGGTCGGGTACGGGTTTAAGAAATAAAATACTGAATATTATTTTATTCAGTTTTGTTAATTGTTAAGCTTGTTCGTTGTTTGGGCTTACATTTTTTTTTTCGATTTAAAAAGAACCAGTAAATATCAAGTTTTCGGGGCAAAACTTTAGTGCGGGCTTAAATAATTAAATTATGTCCCGAACCTGACATAATTTAATTATTTAAGCCCGCACTAAAGTTTTGCCCCGAAAACTTGATATTTACTGGTTCTTTTTAAATCGAAAAAAAAAAAGTACAAGTTTACGATTACAAAATTCTCGGGTACTCGAGTGAAAACTATTCCGAGTTCGGGTCGGGTCCAGGTTTGAAGGATATTTACAAATCGGGTTCGGGTTTGCAAAATGTGAAACCCGAATATCTCTAGGGCAGACGCATATGTTCAAAGTAGGCTTAACCTTTCCCTTTGCTTTATACTGGACAGATGCGTTAATCCATAAAAGGGACTACCTTTTTTCGTTTCTTTATACCGAGCAAATGTGTCCATTTCTTGTTGCCTTGTTGCCTTGTTTTCTCACTTTGTGTTATATCGACCGGATGCGGTCATTCAAAGAAAGAATTATCTTTCATTATTTAAATCACAATTCAAAAGAATTGCATGTAATTAAGCAGAAATCTGTAAATATTTCAATGATAATTATTCTAACTGAATATCGCCAAATGGCATTCCGCGAAATGACTTTCGGTGAAAAGGTACATTCCGCGGAATGTCTTTCGGAAAAAGGTGCATTCTGCGAAATGTGTTTCGGAGAGATGATACATTCCGCGAAATGTCGTACCGCGAACAAAATTTCCGCGAAATGGTTTTCGGCGAAATAGTATACAACCCAACACGATTGTATAATATTTCACCGAAAACTATTTCGCGGAATACATTTTCGCGGTTGAACATTTCGCGGAATAACATTTGGCGGTTTGTAACTTTTCGCGGTACGGCATTTGGCGGATTGTACCTTTTCGTCGAATGACTTTTGGCGGAATGTAGCATTCCGCGGAATGCACCATTTCGCGGAATATTAATAATAATAGCCTTTGTTCATTCAGCATTCCGACATTATTACCTGCGAGGTCTCTAAGCCAAGTTACCATTTTGTTTTGCATTCGTTTAACACGAGATTAACGAGACTATCCTTCAGCATAGGCTTGCTTTGCAGTCACGCATCTTCCCGCACGGCTAAGGAACGCCTCCCAGAATATTTAGAAGTAGTTTTCAAAATTTCAATTGCCCCTTATACTGCCCATGATCGCATATTTGTAACATTTGCATTTTGGTTGATTTTGTAAATCGTTTGTCAATCCTTCCCACAAACTCAATCATTTTCAGCTTACCACAGATAAGCAAGATAGTAAAGCCTATTTTCCTGTTGTGGGATTAGATGCAGTAAATTAAGATTCCTTAACGATTCACAGGCTTTTTACAAAATGAACAAAAATGCGAGTGTTACAAATATGCGATCATGGGCAGTATACCGGGCAGATACATCCATTTAAAGAAGACGTTACCCCTCCTTTCGCCTTATACCGGGCAGACGCGTTCATCTAAAGAAGGCATTATCAACTCCTTTCGCCTTATACCGGGCAGATGCATCCATTTAAAGAAGACGTTACCCATCCCTTCGCCTTATACCGGACAGACGCATTCTTTTAGAGAAGGCCTTATCAACTCCTTTCGCCTTATACCGGGCAGACGCGTTCATTTAAAGAAGGCATTACCAACTCCTTTCGCCTTATACCGGGTAGATGCATCCATTTAAAGAAGACATTATCAACTCCTTTCGCCTTATACCGGGCAGACGCATTCTTTTAAAGAAGGCATTACCAACTCCTTTCACAGATGCATCCATTTAAAGAAGGCGTTACCCCTCCCTTCGCCTTATACCTATATACTCCTTTTAAAGAATGCATTATCAATTCCTTTCGCCTTATACCGGGCAGAAGCATCCATTTAAAGAAGGCGTTACCCTTCCCTTCGCCTTATACCGGGAAGACGTGTTCTTTGAAAGAAAACATTAGCATTTCCTTTCGCCTTATAACGGGCGGTAGATACGGTCGAGTCGAACCCGTACCCGATGGGTTCGGGTTTGCAAAATTACTACAATATCGGGTTCGGGTCGGGTACGGGTTTGAGAAATAAAACACTGCAAATTATTTTATTCAGTTTTGTTAATTGTGAGGCTAGTTTGTTGTTTGGGCTTACATTTTTTTTCAATTTTAAGAGAACCAGAAAATATCTAGTTTGATTTTTTCTGGGAAAAATTGTGTGCGGGCTAAAATAATTAAATTATGTCGGTCTCGACGCGAAATTCTCGGAACGGGTCAGGTTCGGATTTGTATTAAATGCAAACAAAAAATTGCCCGGATTTGATGCAATTAAGTAGAAATCTGTAATTATTTGAATGATAACTATTCTAACTGAATTCCGCCAAATGGCATTCCGCGGAATGATTTTCGGTGAAAAGGTACATTCCGCGAAATGTCTTTCGGAAAAAAGGTGCATTCCGCGAAATGTGTTTCGGTGAGTTGATACATTCCGCGAAATGTCGTACCGCGAAAAAAAATTCCGCCAAATGGTTTTCGGTGAAATAGTATACAACCGTACAACACATGTGGAATTTTCTGCCGCCATTTTTTAATCTCAGTCGAATTTCTAAATGAAACCAACGTGTATTCCTAAAGTCTTCGTGAACTTTTTTATTTACTTATTTTTTATTTTTTTGAAAACGAACGATTTACACAGCAGCTTTGAGCGAAGTACACTACTTTGATTTTTTTAGGATAATAATCTCTTGCGCTTCTCCATAAAAATGCAATAAATTTCCCTGAAATAAAAGTCTGAACTACGGCTTAAAACTATCATGAATTTCACCAGGAAATTCTTCTGTTTTAAACAGAAAAATTCTCCAAAGTATTCTATAAAAACTTTCGAAAAAAATTCAAATTCTTCACTTGGATTTTAATGCAGATTCTACAAGAAACTAGGAACTTCTTTGCAAACTATAGAAAAAATGTCGTACTTCAACGGATTTTTTTAATTGAATTTACAAAGGAAGCATTTTGGAATATCCAAGAAAAAGTCTTTGGAATGCCCAAAAGATATTCTTTGGAACTTGTAAAGGCAATTTTCCGAAATTTCCACGAGAAACGCTACAGAATATTCACTGGAGATTTTCTGGGAAGTCCCCGATTTTTTTTCCTAATTTCAGAAATTATTCGGAATTTCCGAAATAATTTCCGAAATTAAGAACTTATCTTTTTCTAGAATACCGTGGCGATCTTACGCTCGTAGGGTCGACTGAGAAGGTAAACGTCAAGATGGCCACCGGGTTAAAAGATAGGGAGAATTTTCCCGCTGAAAACAAAATCACGTGTTTTTGCCAATTAACAGCATCCAAGTAACAATTTCAATGCTTGTTAGATTTATTTAATTCTTATAGCGGATTTATAACAGCAGTCACCATGACCTGTTATGTTCTATTAGCGTTCTTATTGCTATCAATAAACCTCTCATAAATCTGCTGAAAAAGCTTCAAACGTCAAATGCTGATTGATCTTATGGACAGCTCTACGGTTGTGACTGAGAGCGTAATAAGTCATATTTTCAATGCTCGATCAAAACCAAAATTTTTGGCTGTAATGTGGTCGAATGAATAACCACTATAAGAATATTTGCATTGTGTTCGTTGAGAGCAACATTTTTCTGTTCGATATGCATGATGGCAGTATTAAAAATAGAAAAGCATTTCCAAATCAGTGAAATTCATCACTGAAATTCACTTCTAGACAATATTTACGCCGCATGAAGAACTTTTTAAGCAATTGGTAAGAATTGCAAATATATTGGTGAGGAAAATCAGCAGAGTGAATATTTGGGATATCGATGTTATAATTATGTCCAGTGTATTGCCCAGAACTACATAATTTTGTCGGCGCCTAGTCCTCAATCTCATTTTTTTTACTAGGTTTCACAATAAAACTGAACGCGCAGCTCAGTTCAATAAAGAACCATGGAAAATATATTTTGTTGTTGTCATTTTCATCTACAATCCATTTTGTTAGGGGAAGGGGGGGCAATATGCCCTATCTAAGCAAACACTGCTTTATTGTCTTTTTTGTAACGCTATTCATGGGTATTTTTACATTATGCATCAGTTAAACAAGATATCTAGTTGATGCCATTCGAAAAATTATATTGATAATATTCACATTTCAAAAAAGTGGTGATATTCTGTTGCCGGAAAACTTATGAGGCAAAACGCCTTTCATCTGGCAGCTCCTAGGGAACAAAGCACCACGCGTCGGCGAATCAGTATTCTGGTATGTATAGTGCGTGGAGACGCAAGTACATTATAGGTTTGTGCCACTAGGGCGTTTTGCCTCGCCAAAAGTTAGATGTTTCTTCAAAATATGGAAATTTTCGGTTTTTCCGACCTTCTCATACACTATTTTGAAACTTTTTTCGCCTAACCTATATAATTTAAGATCTAGTTTTGTTACGGCCATCTTAATGACGGTAAATATGAGGGAAACCACAAAAGGCGTTTTGCATCGGGGGGGGGCGTTTTGGGGCCTCTTCCCCTATTATTATTCTGTGATGTTTTTTTTTCTCTTTTTCAAAGCAACTTTTATGACAGCTGCCGCAGGCAAATTCCCTTTTTTGCGGGTTGTTTTAAAAGGTTTTCCAAATACAAAAGATATTTTAGTTACTAGATAAAGATTGTCGCTTCGGTTCCCTTTGTTCTGCTGTCCGAAACATGTGTGGTACATACCTGTCAAATCGTATGGATTTTCCTTCTTTGACATTTAGCTCCCCTATCCTCGCCAGCAAAGATGTTCCGGACAGCGACGACAGCGACAATCTTTATCTAGTAACTAAAATATCTTTTCCAAATACTCTTTTAGTGGTCATCAGAAGGTTGTCGTGTGGTCGAGGGTTTATTGTGAGTTCTTATAATTTGATCTTGAAAACTAGAGGCTTGAATAAGAGAAACGCGGATAGGAAATATGACTCTGCCAACACTGCATTCAATCTTCTTCATCAAAGAACAACACATGAAAAGGAAGAAATGGTTTATGTAGATAAAATCTCACAATCCGCTATTAAATGTGTCCACATCACATAACAATAGAATCCAATAAACAATGGAATTTCATTTCATAATCTATAAATGACTTGCATGTATTATTGCAAACTAATGTAAAATACATTCAATTTTGTTTATTTAAAAATGGTATAAAATCGAATTTGGCCGTTTTCAATATTTGAGCCAACATTTTGGCTGCTTGACAGGTCTCCTACTTGATTGGCTGCTGTTTTTTGACGGTTCGATTGGCGGCACATACCTATCCGCGTTTCTCTTATTCAGGCCTCTATTGAAAACCATTCCAAGAGAAGAATAAAACTTAAAATGTTACTTGGGCAGAGTTCGATTGTATTAGTGAGAGACCACCGGAGTCACTGAACACATAGAGAGTGTTTTCATGGCAAGTATATACGATCGGGAAGGTTGACTCTGTTGTATTTAGTGGCTGTCGCAATTACCTGACAGGCAACCAGCAGGAATCCGCAATATGTGTGTTTTTCTCGAGATGCATAAAATAAGCAAAATTATTCGAAATTTCTTCGAAAATTCTTCGTAAATTTCTTCGGCAGTTCTAACGAAAATTATTGGAATTATCGATGAAAAATTTTCGACGATTTGTCGATTTGTCAAATCTGATGGCACTCCCAGGCAAACCAACACCACCAACATATAGCCGAAGGCTTCCCCTACCTGTCTGTGGTGATGGTTTGCGTTGGAGTGCTATCAGATTGGATCAATCGACGTTTGAATCTTTGTTTACAAAATCACATTCGTCCTTTTGAATAAGTACCCGAGATTTGCAATTTTTGTAAAAAAGCCTTTCTAATTTTCATGGAAATTTATTCAATTTTTTTACAAGAAGATCACAAAAGTTTCAACTGCAAATTCTCCATAATTTCCGAAAATTATTCAGAAAATTCTTTGGAATGCCAATAAATTTTTAAAAAATTTCCTCAAAAAAAGCTCCAAATTTGCAAGAGAAAAAAAATTTCATATGAATTCATTATAAATTTCCATTATAAATTACCTCGGGAAATAATTCCAAATTTTCACCGAAAATTACTCGGGGAAACTTTTGGAATTTAGAAGAAAAATCTTAGGATTTCAACAGATGGTCATTCAGCGGGATATTGCATGGAATTTACAAGAAAAGCATCGGAATTATCACGGAGAGTTCTTTGGAGTATTACCTGGAAGCTTTCAAGGTTATCAATTGGGAAATTTTACGGAATTTCCACGCAAAACTTTTTTCGAAATTCTGAAAACTCTTCGGTTTTCACAGTTTTGAATCGGCGTTGAGAATTACAGGTCAGATACGTGGCAGACTTTATCATTGGCGCGCCGATGCAAAAGTGTCGGCGATGTTGCGCACACCTCTAGGAGAAATCGAATTCAACAGGAATTAAATTAATTGGCTTTGAGATTTGATTTCAGGAGTTATAGACAGAGGATTAAATTTGATTTCGTTTCAAATTGATTTTTGTTTTGTTGGATTTTGTTATGTTTGAAATTTGAGTTTTGTTATAATGTTTAAATGGAAATGGAATTGAATAACTGATTTGCTTAAAACGTGGTTGATTTCCATATTTTTCAAATCACATATGATGTTTTGTAAAATTCGGAAAAGTCTACGGTCTACGTGGTTTGCGGACAGCCCCTTAGTCGAATGTAAAAAAAACTGTCTTCTACAAAATTGATAAACTTGGAAGCAAATAACGTGTGGCCACTAAAAAGGGAATTTCAATACTTCGATACTTTTCAGTGAGAACATTAATGCTTTCAGAGAAAAATTATCTTATGTTAATGAATCCTTAGAATATTCAGAAAATTGTCGCCCACACACTTTTACTCCAACATGTTCAGTTGTTTACAACATGCCGTCGAAACAGAAAGTACTTCAGCGCACATTGTACAATTCTTTCAAGCGAACAAATCAAGACAAACATTTGAAAAGGCGTAACAGCCAAAATTTATTTCTTCTGATTCTTCTTACACATATATAACTTTATATGCAGACGAAGAATCACAAGGAATATATTTTGGCTGTTATGCTCTTTTCAAATGTTGGTCTAGAAATATCGTGAGAAAAGTACACGGTAGACAATTTTAAGCGTGAAAATGATTCGAAAACTGTTAAAGGATTTTTGGTTTACTGAGCCTTGCATGCTCTGATATTTCCGAAAATACGATGCTATTTTGTAATCAGAGTTAGATTCTTGAATATTTCCATAAAAGCAGGAACTAACGATAGCAAAAACCCGACATCTACATATATAAAACTCAATGTTTGTATGTTTGTATATACACCCGATTCTTTTTTTACACGGGGGATGCGTGCCGTGTGAAAAAAATCCGTGTAAAAATAATCCGTGTTATTTGGAGAAACCGTGTAAAAAAAGCCGTGCAAAAAATATCCGTGTAAAAAAAGTAACCGGGTCTTTGTTAATCTGGGGGATGCGTTCCGTGTAAAAATAAATCCGTGTAAAAAAAATCCGTGTTATTTCGAGAATCCGTGTAAAAAAAATCCGTGCTATTTCGAGAAACCGTGCAAAAAAAAATCCGTGTTATTTCAAGAACCCGTGTAAAAAAAGCCGTGTAAAAAAAAATCCGTGTAAAAAAAGAATCGGGTGTATGTTTGTATGTATGTTCCAGCATAACTTCTGAACCCATTGACCGATTTCAACCAAATTTGGACACACATTATTTATCTTGAGGAGACGACGATAGGGGGGTTCGGGATGCTTTTTGAAAAAGGGGAGGGTGTTGGGGGAGGGGTATTGCTTAGTTATTGATCAACTCAGTGTACCTTCTGAACCCCTTGGCCGATTTCAACCAAATTTGAAACACACTTTCTTTATCTTAAGGAGACGACGATAGGAGTTTAGGGATGCTCTTTGGAAAAGGAGGAGGGGGTGGGGGAAGGAGTATTGATATGTTATCGCTCAACTCAGTGTAACTTTTGAACCCCTTGGCCGCTTTCAACCAAATTTGGGACACACTTTCTTTGTCTTAAGGAGACGACGATATGAGCGTTAGAGATGCTCTTTGAAAAAGAGGGAGGGTATGGGGAAGTGGTATTGCTTAATTATTGATCAACTCAGTGTAACTTTTGAACCCCTTGGTCGATTTCAACCAACACACATTCTTTTTCTTAAGGAGACGACGATAGGGGGGTTAGGGATGCTCCGAAAACCGATTGCCCGAATTCCTCAAAAACAGCAAAATCTCGCCAAAACCTTTTTCCTGGAAATAACATTTCCCCAAAAATGACTTTAACGAAAATGATTTCCCGAAAATTATTCTTCCCGATGCACATATCCCAGAATACGACATTTCCCTGAAAATAACATATCCCTTAATGAAGCAAGCCATTAGCATAACACAGTTTGGTCTAAGGTCATTCGACATGAGAAGGCATTTGGGATAGTTATGACCAGCATCAGGAAAACCATTCATAGAAAGCATGCATTTGCTGGGTTCAAATCAATGATAATTGTTACCCTTCATTGGAATCATAGTTTGCTCAGTGAAAAGCAATGATTAATGTGGTTCCTTCTGGATGGTGGATGTGTTTGCTTCTTTTAAAATATGCGTTTGCCCGGAATAAGGCATCGGTAGATGTTTTTTCTTCTTTAGAAATAGACTTTTGCCCGGAATAAGGCGATCCCTTCTTCAAAATTAGTCAATGTTCCCAAAAGCCTCCTTTCAATCAAATGATGAAGTATGAATAGGTAAACACAATTACCCTGTTGACCATTCGGTTTTATCATTTCCGATTGTGAAAAAGAAACTGTGAATCAAACTGGCAATTCCGAGCAAGGCCGGGTACATAAAGCTAGTGAAAAAATACCGGAATGAAAAGTTCACAACAAATTTGTCTTCTTTTTTGTTGCTAACATCTTTGTCATTACTATCTATGACAAAAGCAAAGCTTTGTCGCTGGTTATTTTTTGTTGCTTGTTTTGCATGTGCATAAAAAAAATGATTCCCTGATGGTGACCTGTGAATCAAATTCGCCGGAAAAAGGGACAATTTGTGGAATTCTTGGATTTAATGAATGCAAAAATTTGCTTCTCGCGAAACCTACATTTTTTTAATGACAGTTGAAGCGATAATTGTGTTAGTATATGTATTATACATATTTCAATAATGAAATTAACATTCAAAATTAAAGTATATTTTTGTACAATGTTATGGTGTGGTAAAAACTGTAAAGTATGCACGATTAAACTTTTTCGAGCCGAATTTTACACCTACCCCCTTTTCACACTTCCACCATTGCATCTTCTAAAATTGCATGTGCCAAAATTTTATGCAGTTTATGTTACGTAGTACTGCAGAACTACCGCTGGTTGGCATATCTTGTGTGGCAAACACAATAGAAGCACTATCCATCCCTAGACGGTAGACTAGCCCAAGACTACGCGCAGCAGCTGGAAGTGGCAATCCCAACGGAAGAGCAGCTAGGCGCAGCGCCTCTTTAAGATGGCTGGAGAGATATTCGATCTGTTATTGGAAGCACCGCAACCGCTGCACTAGGCACGGTGGCTCCGGATCAGAGAAACGACTGGTATGACGGCGAATGTGAGCAGTTAGTTGAGGAGAAGAATACAGCATGGGCGAGATTGCTGCAACACCGCACGAGGGCGAACGAGGCACGATACAAACGGGCGCGGAACAGACAAAACTCGATTTTTCGGAGGAAACATCGTCAGCAGGAAGATCGGAAGGAACTGTACCGCGCAGATAACGCACGAAAGATCTATGAGAAGTTAAACCGTTCACGTGAAGGCCACGTGCCACAGCCCGATATGTGTAAGGACATAAACGAGAACCTTCTTACAAACGAGCGTGAGGTGATCCAAAGGTGGCGGCAGCACTACGAAGAGTACCTGAATGGCGATATGGCAGACAACGGTGACGGTATGGTAATGAATCTAGATGCACGCGCGCAGGACATGCGACTTCCGGCCCCGAATCTCCAGGAAATCCAGGAGGAGATCTCCCGGCTGAAAAACAACAAAGCCCTTGGAGTTGACCAACTACCAGGAGAGCTGTTTAAACACGGTAGTGAGGAACTGGCTAAAGCGCTGCACTGGGTGATTACCAAGGTTTGGGAGGATGAGGTTCTGCCGTAAGAGTGGATGGAAGGTGTCGTGTGTCCCATCTACAAAAAGGGCGATAAGCTGGATTGTAGCAACTACCGAGCAATCACATTGCTGAACGCCGCCTACAAGGTACTCTCCCAAATTTTATACCGCCGACTAACACCTAATACAAGAGAGTTCGTGGGGCAGTACCAGGCGGGATTTATGGGTGAACGCTCTACCACAGACCAGGTATTCGCCGTACGTCAGGTATGGCAGGTATGGCAGCTATGGCAACTAATGCACGAAAACGGATTTCCGGATAAACTGATACGGTTGATCAAGGCGACGATGGATCAGGTGATGTGCGTAGTTCGAGTTTCAAGGGCATTCTCGAGTCCCTTCGAAACGCGCAGAGGGCTACGGCAAGGTGATGGTCTTTCGTGTCTGCTTTGGAGGGAGTAATACGAAGGACAGGGATTGACACGAGTGGTACGATTTTCACGAAGTCCATCCAGTTATTTGGTTTCGCCGACGACATGGATATCATGGCACGTAACTTTGAGAGGACATCAGACTGAAAAGCTAAGCTAAACGGATTGGACTAGTCATCAACACGTCGAAGACGAAGTACATGATAGGAAGAGGCTCAAGAGAGGTCAATTTAAGCCACCCACCACGAGTTTCTATCGGTGGTGACGAAATAAAGGTGGTTGAAGAATTCGTGTACTTAGGCTTACTGGTGACCGCCGATAACGATATCAGCAGAGAAATTCAGAGACGCATCATGGCAGGAAATCGTACTTACTTTGGACTCCGCAAAACGCTCCAATCGAATAGAGTTCGCCGCCGCACCAAACTGACTATCTAAAAAACGCTTATTAGACTGATAGTTCTCTACGGGCACGAGACCTGGACGATGCTCGTGGAAGACCAATGCACACTCGGAGTTTTCGAAAGGAAAATTCTGCGTACCATCTATGGTGAAGTGAACCACGAGTGGAATGAACCACAAGTTGCATCAGCTGTTGGGAGAACCATCCATCGTTCACACCGCGAAAATCGGAAGACTGCGGTGGGCCGGGCACGTAGCCAAAATTTCGGACAGTAATCCAGTGAAAATGGTTCTCGAAAACGATCCAACGGTAACAAGAAGGCGAGGTGCACAGCGGGCAAGCTGGATCGATCAGGTGCACAGCGGGCAAGCGCCAACCACGCAGTCTGCGGAGGTCCGACGATGTGCGGACCCTCCGCAGACTGCGTGGTTGGCGAAGTGCAACCGAGCTGAATGGAGAAGACTTTTATGTATTGCACAGGCCACTCCGGCACCAGCCTTAGTCTGGTAATAAAAAAAATAAATAAATCCCCAGGGTGTCGAGAATCCATCGCGTGGAAAAGCATCTTAGACCAGACCGATAACCGATCTTGCCATTTCCAGTTTGGTAATCCTACACCTTTGCAGTAATCCTACACACACGTGGCGGTTAATTTTTTTTAAAATGATCAAAGGAGCTGCATCCAGCGACTACCTGGCGCTAGTTTTTGACAGCGATCAAAAGTAGTGCGAAGGATTGGAATTTTTGTAACGCACTGTACAATAAGTATTTCTAAAAAAAGTTCATAAAACAAAAGGCTTACTGTATCATTTAAATAGCGTGTAGCGTGCAAAAGAAATGCCTATGTGAAAACACAAATGCAAAATAAAAAATCCCTATCACTTTCGTGCCGAAACACTCATCAGATCAAATTGATACCTCTTGTTGGCCTTCCCGTGGATTGATTAGCCTAATTCAATCATTCTGATTGTTCTAACCGCAAACAACACTAATGCGATACGTAAAAACCCACGTCATCAAATAGTGGAAGACTAAAAAGCGATTTCTCTTCACCCTAGTACCCAGTAGATTAATGTTTTGGCAAATAAATTATACTGCTGCGAAGAGCCGTAGACTGCGAAAACTGGAAAACTTTCAGTCTATTTGCTCACCGCAGTCGGAGGAGTGGAAGGGGGGAGAAGGATACTTACCCTTCGTTTGTTTTTGATGTTCTCTAGTTGTCTTTGCGTACACTCCCCTATGCTCTTCGAACCCCACAGCTCCAGTCCCACTCGCGCGTACGTAAAAGACATTGATCCGATCGGCAGGAAATATGTCAGAAACATGAAAATTACGTTATATCTGGGGGAGTGGCAGAGACAGAGGAATATCTTTCGCATTAGAGAACAGCGGACTAAATTAGCTCGAGGAGTGAAATCAATCAAAGATTAATTTTTGCCCATGGCAATTGACAGGGGGTCGATACTTACACATATTCCTGCATTGAGTGGTTCGAAGGCCCGTCTGGCCATTCCGAGTAGCAGACTACTCGGTCCTGCAGCTCGAAGGTCGTGAAGAACAACAACATGGGGCTGGAGATTACTATTCCTATTATCCAGATGGCAGCTGCTATACAAAGTGTTGCACGTTTGCCCATGCGAGGCCTCAAGGGGTTCATAATGGCCATGTACCTGATTGGAGATATGCCAAAAAATGAAATCATTAGTGAATGTTAGAATGTGAATGACCTTCAATAGTCAAGATTTATATGTAATTAAAGACAGAAGCTCAGTGTAAAATAATTGATCATAGGGTTATGAGAATCAGTAGGGTAGCCACAAAATTGAACTGGGAAAGGATTCTGAATGAAGTTTGATTAAGCATTTTAAATGTTATATCTCCTAAAATGGCTATTTTATTCAATTCAGCTTCACCTTCCTTTAGAATTCCATTCAAATATATTGTCTTTTGGCGCCTTCTCATATTCTATTTGGCAAGATTGTTTTCGAATTTTAAAGAATGCTCCGAATAGACTTTTCCAAATAGACTATATTGTCACATTTGCTATTTATATCCTGGTGTACGATAGAAAACTTTGCATTTTTTAATACTAAATGATTCATTTGAAAGGCAACAAACGCCTATTTTAACGAAATGATCCACAGTAATTTTAAATTAATAGGTATATATAGAAATCAACACAAACTGTGTTTTCCTTTGTTAATTGATCATGCATACATTCGATGCTCGTAGCTCACATTCTTTTGGTCAGATGACATGAGGGCAATCTTTACATTGATTCATATGGAGTTGTGCTACTCTTATTTGAGTATGCACCCGATTCTGTTTCAACACGAAATTTTTTACACGGTGGTGTAAAAAAATCCCATACCAAATTTTTGCTAAGTTGCCCCATTTTGCATGATTACACGGATTTTCAAATTTTGAACTAAATTTTTTTTTCACTCGGGACGCATCCCCTTATAAAAAAATCGGGTTTACGTCAACCGTAATGCAGATATAAAGATTTGATTTTATTTCTGGAAAGGATATTTTTAGCAATAAAAAAAACATAAATGCTGCTACTGGTCTATGGTACCGGATCAGACAGTTTTCTAGTTGTCCGCATTGTTGCGCTGATAGTCGTCTTTTTTTCTCGGAACATGTCAACGGTGCTTGGAGTACGCTGAGCAGCAGCACGTGAAGATCTCGGGTATCATGTGCAAGGATTGTCTGCTTCAAGGAAATATTGAGAAACGATAAACAAGTTATGCGTGGCCAGAGTTGTTGCTCATAGAAATGAGATTGTGGCTTTGCTTTGATTGAATTCGTGCAGTTGTTTGTGTTTACGAAGTCTAGGATGCTCAGTCAGGCTCAACTAAGTACATGAAATAAGCAGTCTGGATGATGTTTTGATTAAAATATTTATGGTGCATTATGGAGATTATCGAATCCTTGAGTCATTTTTTATCAAATCCATTTTACCGAGAAAATGTTAAATAAATGTCAACTTTCTTTTAGATTCGGAAACATTTTATCATGTCAACGTGTTAATTATGTTCATAGGCGACAACACGGATCGAAATTCTTCTAAGGTTACCACTCAACCACAGGTTACTTAATCCAATGTATCTATCATAGAAACATCATATATACGTGAAAACCACCTTTCTAAATCCCCCCCCTTTTATGCTTGAGAAAACTAGGTGGCTTCGGAGCATTATTTTATGATAATTAGATAATATTTGATTATATGGTTCACAAAACAACATTCATGATCAGAGCTATATAAATACTTGAATAATCAAAGAAATCAACTGACGGAATAAATATTGTTAACGAGAAAGGTCAATTGAGGAATTATTTTCACTCTTTGCTCTTTTACTATCTTTGCTCCAAAGTACGCACGTCTATCACACATGTATCATTTGAAACCAAGCTGCAGATAAAAATAGAATTCAGTTATCAGGACCCTTCTCAATTAGCGTGCCTCCCAACTGAAAGGTTTGCCTGGCTTGTGTTTCGTTCGGCAATCACCATAAAACAATGCTCATCCCTGTCAAACACATTATTGCGAGCATCGAACGACTTGTGTGCGGATTTCTGAACGATATGCTTGGAAACCTATTTGCAATTACATTCAATTCCGATGGAAATGTTTTCGCTCTATTTCCGTCTGATTCTTTTATTTACTTGAAAGGGGTGGTGCATCCTGGATCAAAAGAGTTGCAATCTGGATTGCGCTTTGTGGTGAGATGCACTATTCGTTCGTTCCGCATTACACAATGCTTTAGAGATGCTTCCTGCATTGATAGGTGGTACACGTTCGTAACATCGACAAGCTGAATAAGCAGGGTTTAGGTGTAGGTTACATTCCGCAAGATTATGGCATCCCAAGCGTGTTATGTATGCAGAACGAAGATGCCAAGAGCACAATAATGGTGTGAACAAAAGATGAAACTGAAGAACGTCTTCGGATTCCAATCGGTTTTTAGTCTTGCCATTTCATTATGGTATATTGAAAGGTTATAACATCTCGTGTGGCATAAATTTTCCTCCGGGAGAAAAACACCTTTTCGGTATTTCCACGTTTTTGCCGTATTTGAGGGAGATTTTAAAATTGCTTCAACACTGAGAGCTCCTGCTGATCCAGAAGGGGGCTAACCTTGACTTCAAGATGTTCAAAGTTGAAAAATATCATCAGCTTAGGTTGTAGTGTGACTTCCTGCAAATGTCACACACCAGTTGCTTAAACTAGCAGTTTTTTTTTTAAACTTTATTAATGTGTTTTTTATTAAACTAGCAGTCATTTTTGCACTGATATTGGATTTTAGCTTATCAAACACAGTCTCTGATACTGAACAAATTTCAGTCATTCATTCTTTGCCGATCGTTTGAAGCAGCCGGTTGTGAAGGACCGTGTCTCATCGCAGGCAAAAGCTTAGTTTTTCACTGTGAGTTTTTTTCTCAATTGAGTTTTTTTATATCCTGAGTTATCCACCGTGAAACAAGTGATTGCCTAAGGCGATTCACGATCGCGAAGAAGTTGTGCGTACGGCAAGGGTCGCGCGTACATTATAAAAAAGTGATTAAACTATTAATCACCGTCATCGGTGGTCCCCATCCAGTGGAGGACCGAACATCGAAAACAAAACAGCAGAAAGGGAACGGATAAGTAGAGCACATTTTATCTTATTGTATCCACTGTTCCCATTGTACCTATTCTGCACTCACCACACAGCAGTGGTCGAGCTGTTATTTTGTTTGTCTGTCGCCAGTTAACGCCGTCATCCCTAGGGTGTGAAAAAAATAGGGTGACCAGTAAAATTTAAAATTTGATTGAATTTATTAATATTATTAACATTTTTTTTTTCTTTTTTTTTTTGCTTTACTATAAAGTTAATCTAGTTATAAGTTTCCAAGCACCTTTTTTTTTTATTATTATTATAGAGTTTTGGCACTTCCTCAGCAAGCGTGCTGGGAATTTTCACCTACCCCGGGCAATCTGAATGCCAAAGGGGATTAGGCTCTGTGGATCTCATTCGCCGGTTGACTTAAAATCCTATAATAAACGTTTGCACCGGATGTATTAGTTATGGTGGTTCAGGAATCTTCTTACGATGCTGCAAGTTCCAAGAACCACTGTCTTTTGGATGCTATGGAGGTTATGAGATAGTTCCAGCTCTCCTAAGGATCTCAGAAGAGATTTCAGGACGATTCCGGTAGCTGAGATAACAACTGAATTATACGCACGTCCTGCAGGTGCCACATCTGTTTCAACTTCTCCGCCAAGTCGTGGTACTTCGTTATCTTGTTGGAGAATGTTGTTTTGGACATTATGGTCTAGCGGTACAGTAATGTCGATGAGGGTTACCCGCTTCATCCTTTGTCGTAGACCACAATATCGGGCCGATTGGCACGAATGAGGACATCCGTTATGATCTCGCGATCCCAGTACAGCTTCACGAAACTATTTTCCAGAACCGGGACAGGCACATATTTGTAGTAGGCGACAAACTGGTTAACCAAGTTGTGCTTTAAAGCAAGCTGTTGGTGCACAATCTTGGCTACTTCGTTATGACGACCGAGATAGGCTGAATCAGCTAAGGCTGAACACCCGGACACGATATGTTCGATCGTCTCTCCTACTGAATTGCACTTCCTGCAGCGGTCCTCCACGTTTTCGTGCAATATATAGTGCCGATAGTTCTTCGTCGCAATTACCCGGTCCTGGATGGCTACCATGAATCCTTCTGTTTCCGAGAAGAGTTCACCCCGCACCAGCCACGTATTCGACGCCGCTTTGTCGATATATTCCAGCTCCAGTTGATGGGGTGCGTCCCATGTAACTCCTTCTGCTTCCACGATGCGATCATCTCGTCGACAGATTTGATGTCGCAATTCAGCTGATAGTCCTCCTGCGCCAGATGCAGGGCACTGAATCCGTGGTCAGCTTCACACACAGCGCGATAGATTTCGTGGCGGTTCTGGCTTTCCACGAAGTATCTTCGCAACTGCTGGATCTGAGAAACACATAGTGTTTGTATATCGGTGACGCCTCTTCCTCCTACTGTACGTGGCAGGGTGACTCTCTCAATGGACGATTTTTGGATGACGCATGCGATGCTTAGTGAACGCCACTCGTACTGCTCGTTTTAACGCCTTGGTCCACTTCACCACCCAGAAACTGTACGTCAACAAGGGCACAGCAAACGTGTTTATCGCCTTCACCTTGTTGCCGGCCGACAAGAGGCTCTTCAAAATACCGTTGACACGATGCAAGAACTTTTCCTGCAGCTCTTTCTTGATCGTCGTATGGCGAATTCCTTTCAGTTGCAGGAAACCTAGGAACTTGTACGTTTCGCCTTCAACCATGTTTCGAATCTCCTCCTGTTCGTTGACGCGGAAACTGTCGGCATCCACCAGGTGACCCCGGTGTAGATGTATGGATCGACATTTATCGATACCAAACTCCATCCGGATGTCGTTGCTGAATACCGTTACAAGCCGCAGAAATTGATGCAGCTTCTCCACAGATTCCGCAAACAGCTTCAAGTCGTCCATAAAGAAGGTGTGGGTAATGTTTGTACTCCTTTCCCCACTCTTCAAATGATAGCCATAGTTGTGTTGGTTGAGTGCTCTGCTAAGAGGGTTCATGGCAAGGCAAAACCATAGAGGACTAAAGGTATCGCCTTGGAATATGCCCCTCCTGATGCTGAGAGTCCTGGACCGTAACACCTTTTCTCCGTCGGTAATGTGTAGGGATGTGCTCCACATCCCCATAGCGTGCTGCATTAGCCTGATGACGTTACCGTCTATCTTATACAACTGCAGTACCTTAAGAAGGTACGAGTGAGGTACTGAGTCGTATGCCTTTTTATAGTCGATATACGCCATGCTCAGGTTTCTTTGCTTGTGGGTGGCCTGCCCAACAACGACTGCATCAATGATGACCTGATCCTTGCAGCCTCGTGTGTTACGTCGACAACCTTTTGTTCCTCGGTCATCAGGTTGTTGACGTCGCAATGGTTCTGCACCCTCCTCGCTATTACCGATGACAGCACTTTGTACAGACTCGAAAGGCACGTTATTGGTCTGTACTTGGCTGGGTTCAAAGTGTTCCGATCCTTCGGCAGAAGATAAGTGACACCCCTAGTGATGAATTCCGGTAGCTGCCCGGGGTTATCTAGTACCGTGTTGAAGCATTCCGCCATCCGCCCATGGACCGTTGTGAGTTTTTATACCAGAAATTATGCACAAAATCGGGTCCTGGTGCAGCCCAATTCCTGGTATACCGAGTAGCCTCACGTATGTCTTGGGCGGTCACGTTGATAGCGGTCATGTCTCCAATTCCACCACAATATTGCTCTTCTTCTGCCATCCACACCCCGTCGCCGTTGTGTATGACGGGGTTCTCCCATAGATTGGACCAAAATTGACTTCTCCAATCTCCGGAAGGCCCTCGCCAAAGTCGGCTTTGTCGTTTCGGATGTGGTTGTAGAACTCCCTTTCGTTGATGTTGAACATTCGATTTTGCTCCTTCCTCTTCGAACATTCTCCATAACGTCGCAGTCGCTTAGCAAGAGCACTCAACCGCTGTACATGGGTGTCGAGGATCTCAGTTATGTTCGCCTCGGTGAGATCACGGAGTTCTGTGGGTTTCACAATCTCAGCAACATTCCGAACTAGCCTGGTTGATCGATTCCCCTTCTTGTACTGTGTTAATCGACCAACCTTTGACCGCAGTGTGGCGATGCGGGTCTCCAGACGTCGCATCCACGCGGGTTTTCGTGCTTTGGGGCGTGCGCGTCCATCACTCTCACCTTGTGGGCGCGTTCGCAATCCCAACGTTCTTACAACAGCCACTGCAGCCGAATACACGATAAATTGCAGCTCCTCAAGGTTCTCCACGGTTTCCAAGTACTGTGGCAAAATATCCTGGTTAAGGATGCTTACTGTACTCGTCAACCGATAGGAGTACTGCAACTTGGGTATCCGGTGTCGGGACATGGGGTCTGTCCCACGGAACTGTGTAACTGCTGTGCCCATATGATTAGCTAGTTCGTCCTTTAATTGCTGTCGTTGCAATTCCACTGTTGGTCCTGGAGCGGCGGGTGCAATCGAATCGCGACGGTTACTTGCGATTGATGCATCCAACCCAACAGAACTCCCTTCTCGACGTATCGCTCGATCTTGCCTCCTCCTCCTCTCCTAATTCCCTCTGCACTTCCCGCTTGATGTACTCTACGTCTTCTGGAGTCAGCATATTATGTGACATAATAGCTCTCTGGCGTGTGTACAATTTGTTCTGGTCAAGCTGGGGTGCAAACCGAGGGAACCTCTCATTGAACATCTCCAGCATCGCCGGTCTGCCGGACATATCCGTCTCCATCCTGGTGCAAACGTAAGTAGCAACGGATCACGTACTGATTCATCTCCCTTGTCCACATGATCCGTTGCCGTCGGCGGCCCGCTAACGTGAGTGATTGACGTCGATCAACCACAGCAACATCAGCAGGTGCAGCATTGCCTTGGTGATTTCTTCTGCTGCCGTTTCTGTTTTGCCTTGTCGGCACGGGCTGAGCCCGATGACTAGAGGGTCGCTGTTGCACCTCTCCTTCCTCTAGCCGCTGGCCGCTCGCTCTGTCCCCCGTTCCAGGACCAGCTCCAGTAGGGGCTCCCTCCTCAGGCAATCGCATGGGTGGTATTGTTCTTGAGCGTAACTCCATATTTGGGTGTGCTTTCATTCCCGGAAGCTACGGGTTCTGTAAAGTTATTTAATTCTTTACAGTGCTAAATAGCTAGGTTCAAGCGCCAGTGCTCGCCCGAGGGTGGTTTTTCATTGGTGCTTAGGAATTGGGCCTTCAGCTCCCACCTACTCGAAATGGTGGTTTTTCATGGACGCCCAGGGTATTTCACCTGAGCTCCCACCTACAATTATTATTATTATTATTATTATTATTATTATTATTGTGTTGTTTCAATTATTTGCGTTCAAATTACGCATTAGATGGATGAAGCAAACGGGGGCGATACGCCTCCTAAAGATAATGTAGTTCGCATCGCGATTCTACCAGGCATCCTCACCTGGGCCTTGGGTTGTTTACTTTCGGCAGAAAGTAAAAAGCTTAGATTTTCTAGGAATTAAACGTGACTTGACGCGTCGTTTTCCGAAAACTGATTTTCATCAGATTAATCGGAACAAACTACGTGTAACCGCACCTACATACCAGGATGCAAATGCTATCGCAAAAGACCAAAACTATAATGTGGAATATTTGGTTTATGCGCCCTCGCGGGAGGTCGAGATTGAAGGCGTAATTAACGCAGCGAGCCTGTCTTGCAAGGATGTACTTGCAGGAAAAGGCCGTTTAAAGAATGCCCTGCAGTCTACCGTGGATATTCTGGACTGCAAGGAATTGCATTCAGCAGCTAGCGGTAGACGGTAAAAAAGTATATTCGAAGTCAGGTTCGCTACGGGTAACGTTTGCCGGTTCGATACTCCCAAAATATGTAGATATCGAAAATATGTTGTTTCCGGTGCGTCTTTTTGTACCCAGAGTTTTCAATTGTACCAACTGCAAACAGTTGGGGCACACTGCCGAGTTTTGCGACAACAAGCCCCGTTGTGGCAAATGTTTTGAAAAGCATAGGGAGGTTACAAGTTACAAAGTGCGCTTATTGTGGCATGGACCCTCCCCATGGTTTGCAAGAATGTCCGGTGTACAAAAAGCGCACCCAAAAAGTTAAGCGTTCGTTGGTACAGCGCTCTAAGCAGTCGTATGCAGAAATGGTGAAGTCGCAAGACACATCCGCAACTGCCAACGCAACGGCTGCTATTTCAGCTGCCGTTCAAGTAAGTGATTTTATGATGTGATTTCCATAGACGAATCGGACTCTGACGTAGCCGATATGGATGATTCTGCGGAGGTACACATACCCGAAAAGAGGAAGAAACTATCTTCCCCAGGATTGCGCCGTAATAAAACATAAATCATCACTATAAGCTTGCCAAAATCTGATGGTAAGGGGAGATTATTTAAAATTCCGAAGCAGCCTGTCTATACTGCTCCTTTTGACCCATGTTGCAGTAAGACATTCCCGCCATTGCCTAAAACTGATGTTACAAAGAAACATCAGTCAAGGAATATCTCTGAGCAGAAAACTGCTACTCGCACTTCCAAGAAAAGAATCTCGTCCAAGCGAGGATTGATATCCTTTAAGGACCTTGTGGATCGTATTTTGAACTTATTCAATATTCCGAATTCATTGAGGCCAATCATTGACCTCTTTATTCCAACAGTTGAAAGTTATCTGAAGCAATTGACTGTTTCATGGCCCTTCTTGCAGGACTTGTATCTTTCGATGGATAATACGGCCATACAAGATACAATCACTGTGCTGCAGTGGAACTGTCATAGTCTGAAACATAAATTGACGTGTTTAAGTTTTTAATTCGCAACACCGATTGCGATATATTTGCACTCTGTGAAACATGGCTTTCTTCTGAAGATGAAATCAACTTCCACGATTTTAACATTATTCGCCAAGATCGGAATGATCATTATGGTGGCGTTCTTTTGGGAATCAAAAATGTCACACTTTCTACAGAATTCCATTCCGACTGTTAATGGTTTAGAAATCGTCGCTTGCCAAGTAAATGTAAAGAATAAAGACCTTTGCATAGCTTCAGTGTATATTCCCCAAATGCCTCACTTAATCGTCGGCATCTTTGGAGCGCAGTCTCTTTTATCATCCCAATTTTAATACTGGGTGATATTAATGTACATGATGGGGCGAAACCAGATACGATAACAGAGTGCCTATTTTTTATGACTTGTGTGATGATTTCAACTTGATTATCTTGAACACAGGTGAAGTGACTCGAATAGGACCTCAAAGTGAAGAAAGTCGAATAGATCTGTCCTTATTGTCAAATTAACTATCATTAGATTGTACACGGAAGGTTATCCAAGATCCCCATGGTAGTGACCACATGCCGATAGTCACCACAATCAAAAGTGGCTTTCAACGATCAGAGCCAGTTAATGTTCCTTTTGACCTCACGAGGAACATTGACTGGCAAAAATTTGCATCGGCGGTAAAAATTGGTATTGAAGCAACTGATATTCTTCCTCCACTGGATGAGTATCGATTCCTTACCGAATTGATTCATAAAAGCGCACTAGAAGCTCAGAAACGACGCGTTCCAAGTACATCTGTCATAAGAAGACCAGCCACTCCTGGATGGGATGATGAATGTACTAAGTTGTATTCTGAGAAATCTAATGCCTTTAAGGCTTTTCGTAAACACGGAAGGTCTGAGCTTTTCGAAGAGTATTTGAGGCTTGAAAGAAAGCTTAAAAATCTTCTTAAAGCTAAAAAACGTAGCTACTGGCGACGTTTTGTCGAGGGACTATCGCGAGAAACCTCAATGACAACACTTTGGAAAACGGCCCGCAACATGCGGAACCGCATTTACACTAACGAGAGTGAAGAATACTCCAATCGATGGATATTCAACTTCGCAAAAAAGGTCTGTCCAGATTCCGTACCAGCAGAACCGCTATTTCGAGAATCAATCACTGATCCCGGTTCTTTGGGTGGACCATTCTCAATGCTGGAACTTTCTATGTCTCTTCTTTCATCAAACAATTCTTCTCCGGGATGCGATAATATCAAATTCAATCTTCTAAAAAACCTCCCAGATATCGCTAAAAGACGATTACTTGACCTGTACAACTGTTTCATGGAGTACAACATCGTACCACCAGAATGGCGCCAGGTCAAAGTAATAGCTATTCAAAAGCCTGGGAAACCAGCGTCTAATCACAATTCATACCGACCGATTGCCATGCCATCATGCATGAGAAAATTATTGGAGAAAATGATCCTTTCAAGAATTGACCATTGGGTCGAGCAAAATGCATTACTGTCAAATACTCAATTCGGGTTTCGAAAAGGTAAAGGAACAAATGACTGTCTAGCGTTGCTCTCTTCAGATATACAGCTGGCCTATGCGCACAAGGAGCAACTGGCTTCAGTTTTCTTGGATATTAAGGGCGCTTTTGATTCTGTTTCCATAGAAGTACTGTCGGAAAATCTGCACAGTAGTGGATTACCCGTTATTTTGAATAATTTCTTGTATAATTTGTTGTCAGTAAAACACATGAACTTTACTCTCGGCACTCTGACAACTTCCGGTAGGAGCTTGATGGGCCTGCCCCAAGGTTCATGGTTAAGCCCCTTGCTTTTACAATTTCTATGTTAAAGATATTGACAATTGTTTGGAAGGACAATGCACGCTTAGGACAACTTGCAGATGATGCCGTGATCTCCCTAAGAGGTTCATGTGCAAATGTCCTGCAAAGACCATTGCAAAATTCCTAAATAATCTGACTGTTTGGGCCAGACATTTAGGGATCGAGTTCTCTCCGCAAAAAACTCAATTGGTAGTGTTTACTAAGAAGCGGTACCCAGCTCAACTGAAACTAAAGCTGTTGAAAGATGACATAAACCAATCTTTATCTTCTAAATACCTTGGCGTCTGGTTTGATTTCAAATGTACCTGGAAAACCCATATTGATTATTTGTTAGAGAAATGCCGAAAAAGGATCCATTTTCTCCGTTCTATCTCCGGAACTTGGTGGGGCGCTCACCCGGAAGACCTCATCAAACTATACAAAACGACTATTCTCTCTGTTTTAGAGTATGGCTCTTTCTGCTTCCTCTCAACAGCTGAGTGCCACCTGATCAAATTGGAACGAATTCAGTATCGTTGTTTGCGTATTGCTCTTGGCTGTATGCATTCAACGCATAACATGAAGCCTGGAGGTGCTTGCTGGAGTCACTCCTTTAAAGCACCGTTACTGGGAGCTCTCACTTAGAATACTGATCAAATGTGGAACAAGTAACACACTTGTATTAGAAAACTTCGATAATATGCTTGAACTGGCTCATCGTTCAAGATACCTGCGAGTCTATCTCAACTACATATCGTCAGATCTCTGTCTTCCATGTTATAATCCACCTCGAGTTCACTTCGTCAACGACAGTTCCTCAATTGAATACGATCTGTCCATGAAACACGCTATTCAAGGAATACCAGATCATCTTCGACAAATATCTATCCCTTCCATTTTTCTGAAAAATATGAACATGTCAATTGCAATAACAGATATTTCACTGATGGTTCTCGCATTAACGGATCCACTGGCTTCGGTGTTTTCAACGTAAATTCAACCACCTTCCGAAAACTTCAAGAACCGTGTTCGGTTTATGTTGCTTAGCTGGCAGCAATTAGTTTCGCTTTGGGGATAATTTCCGATCAGCCCGTAGACCATTATTTCATCTTCTCGGATAGTCTTTAGTTCTATCGAGGCACTCCGGTCGATGAAACCTGTTAAGCACGCATCTTACTTTCTTACAACTGTAAGAGAGCAGATGCGTGATTTGGTCGAAAGATCATTCAAGATTACCTTTGTATGGGTCCCATCCCATTGCCTAATCTATGGCAATGAGAAGGCGGACTCGCTAGCAAAGGTGGGCGCACAGGAAGGTGAAGTTTATGATAGACAAATCTCGAACAACGAGTTTTTCCCATTAGTCCGTCAGAGTACTCTTCAAAATTGGCAAATGAATTGGTCACACAATGAACTTGGACGGTGGCTATTTTCCATAGTTCCTAAAGTTTCTGCGCGAGCGTGGTTCAGAGGTGAGGACTTAAGCCGAGGCTTCATTCGCACGATGTCGAGGCTTATGTCCAATCACTATTCACTAAACGCACATCTCTATAGAATTAACCTGGTCGATAGCAATCTATGTAGGTGTGGAGCCGGTTACGATGACATCGATCACGTAGTTTGGTATTGCACGGAAAATGGCGCCTCAAGAGAGCAATTATTGGATACCCTTGTGGCCCGAGGTAAACAACCCTTCAGGGAAGTTCGAGGTGTTTTGGGAGATCGCGATGTGGTTTATTTGCAGGCCATCTATGCCTTTCTTTGCTCGTCTGACATCAAAGTCTAATACTTCAATTTTTTCTTTCTCCGTTTTTTCTTGTCTCTGTCTTATTGTTCCGTGTACCATGAAGCTCTGGCCATCCGGAAGATGCTCCCTGAAGAACCAAAACCCGAGCACGACGTTACGCCAAACCAGACATGACGTCAAATACCCGGATGAGCAGCTGAAATACCTCAAACCTAAATCCCAACCCCGTCCATCACCAAATTACGCAATCTAACCTTGAGTCGCCACGAGTATCTTGGTCTTTGTCCCTTTCCCTTACTAACTGTTGATAATAAGATGATATCGATTGTAAATATCATTAATAGTCTCGGCTCCGTTAAGTGTTATACACGCCTGAGCCTGTCAAATAAATACAATAGATAAAAAAAAAAAAAATTTCAGTCATTGACAGTAAAACTTTAAAACTGTTCCTAAAAAAACTAATTCTGGTCTTATTTTTTCAACCTCCTAGCAACGTATTAACTATATGCGCACAAATACCGGACCATTTTGGGCAGCCTACCTGGACGGCTAGCTAAATATTGACAAAATATGATAGACTTTGAACGGTAATATCTCAGCCATTTCTTTATGGATTTCCAAATTTTTTGGACCATTCGATCAAGGATGAGTCAACGCTTCTTTGTGTTTTACTGAAAATACTAATTTTCAACTATCTATCGATAATAGGATAATTGTTAAAAAGTTTAGAAATGGGTAAACCAACCAATCACGTGCATGCATCGCAAGCACAGACATCAAAGTCAAGCAACCTGCGGGTTTGGACTAATGCTCAGTACGAACAAGATTTCACGCAGAATGGACACAGCAGCACGAAGGTACTGGTCGCATTTTCGTCGGCGGACGTCGGCGTGGTTGCTGCAGATCATTCAACCTCAACGAACCAACATTTTAAGGCTCCCTCAGACCTAAGCAATTTCCTCGCCGCGATTCTATCGTTGGATCGCTGCAGGCATTGTTCCATTCATGGTAGCTTAGCTGTTAGTGGCTCCATCCATTCGAACCAATTTATTGCCTCATCTTCCTCCGACGCGCGCTTCGTGATTCTGCTACCGAAGGGCAACTTCTGTCATCGCCAAACGATTAAGTTTTGCACTTTGAAGAAAATTTATCGCATTCATTCATCAACCTTCTTTAGTATAAAACGGTGAACCGGAAAAAAATGATTTAATTTCCAATGACTAACAGAAACAAAACCAAATAATCTTGCAAGAAAAGTTCACTTTTCACCGACGACAGCCAAATCGATGAAGACGGCACCTTAGTGCAAAATTTTGATTAGCAATTTTAGTGTTTGTAAAGGTGCATTATTGAAAATAGAGAATCTTGAATCTTGAAAATCAGAATTGTCATTGTCTTAAACGGAGAAAGTTCGAGCACTTAACGATGAATATTTTTCTTTGATAAATCATTTTAGTCAGAGGTAACAGAGAAGTGAAGAACTGAAGTCGTTAAAAAATTCACAGAAATAAAGAAAAAAATCATTTTGGTCCTGAAAAGGACTGTTTTGTAATTAATTCTTGAACTTCCTCTCACTTTTCCATCGGCCTCATAGAAAATGATACACGCCCGCTTTCATTGCGGAAACCGAACGTTCCAAATAAATATATTTGCGTTTGGTTTCCTGTCGCTTCCAATTCTGCTTTTTTTCTTTATTTCGGACCTTTTTGACACTACCCTTTTCACGGCTGGAGACTCAAAGTCCATCCAAATGAGAGCTGTTATTCAGCATCCGAGCAGTTTTCTCAATGTTAATAAAGAAACACAAAATATGATGACAAGTACCATCCATTTCGTATAGCTACTTAGTCCTACGTTACCTTTGCGTTCAACCTGATTGGGCTGCACCTTTGAGTTTTTGTTTTTTATATCCATGGAACGCTACCAAATTTCGCATTTCAGTGATGTGTCGTTGGCGAGAACAAGCGATTCCTCCATATTAAAAAACGACTTTCAAATGTAGTGGCGACATCTCTTAAAAATACCACCTTTGACGATGTCTTATTCAATTACTGCAATTACCATAGCTTCATAAGGGGAGCTCAATCAAAACATTCTGCCGTATAAACAACTAAATTTTCCTAAACTTTTATTAAATATTTTTCGTATTTTATATTTATCACATCCTAACCAACGTTTGGCCCACCTCAGGCGTATTGTTTTAATGTGCAATCGAAATTCGCCGCTATTTGAAAATGCAGAAAATTAACCAGATAACTCACTCAATTCTCTACCCTGGGCGGTTAATCGATTAAGCCTTCACCTGGCCCTGGTCAGATTCCTGTCAATTTCCTTTATTTCTTTGTTGGTGCTACGTCGCCACGAGCGTCTGCCTCTGCTGCGATGTCCTGCCGGATTCTATTCTATCATCAGCCAAATCGAAGTCGTTAAGATGATAGTAATAGCGTAATAGGTTGCCAGAACAGCCCACGGTTTGTATACACTGTCAATCGCACCTACCATGATCTCGTCGATTAAGATGAGGAACAGCAGCGGAGATATATCCGAAAGATTCTCTGCCTTAGTCCAGTGACTATTCGGATGGGATCAGACAAAGTTTCGTTATGCAGGACTCTGCACGTAAAAACTTTGCACTGTGCTTCGATCAGCCTGTCTATTTTGACCGGAACTCCCTTGCATCTAACCACGCCTCACAGATTTTCGTGGTTCAGTCGATCGAAAGCTTTCTTCTAATCAATGAATACCAAATAAATAGATGGACTCTTGGAATTTATTCGTTGATTTGCGCTAGGATGATACAAAGCGTGTTAATATGGCCCACACATGATCTTCAGGGCGGAATCCTGCCTGCTGCCGTCGCAGAATCATGTCTGTGTCTGATATAGGGTAATTTTGCACAGATCTTTGAGAACAAGATAAAAGAGATAAAAAATCTCTGTTTATGTTTATGTTTATGTTTATGTTTATGTTTATGTTTATGTTTATGTTTATGTTTATGTTTATGTTTATGTTTATGTTTATGTTTATGTTTATGTTTATGTTTATGTTTATGTTTATGTTTATGTTTATGTTTATGTTTATGTTTATGTTTATGTTTATATTTATGTTTATGTTTATGTTTATGTTTATATTTATGTTTATGTTTATATTTATGTTTGTATTTATGTTTATGTTTATATTTATATTTATGTTTATATTTATGTTTATATTTATGTTTATATTTATGTTTATATTTATATTTATATTTATATTTATGTTTATATTTATATTTATGTTTATATTTATGCTTATGTTTATATTTATGTTTATATTTATGTTTATATTTATATTTATGTTATGTTTATATTTATGTTTATATTTATATTTATGTTTATATTTATGTTTATATTTATGTTTATGTTTATGTTTATATTTATGTTTATACTTATGTTTATGTTTATGTTTATATTTATGTTTATGTTTATATTTATGTTTATGTTTATATTTATGTTTATGTTTATGTTTATATTTATATTTATGTTTATGTTTATGTTATGTTTATATTTATGTTTATATTTATGTTTATGTTTATGTTTATGTTTATGTTTATGTTTATATTTATGTTTATGTTTATATTTATGTTTATGTTTATGTTTATGTTTATATTTATGTTTATGTTTATGTTTATGTTTATGTTTATGTTTATGTTTATGTTTATGTTTATGTTTATGTTTATGTTTATGTTTATGTTTATGTTTATGTTTATGTTTATGTTTATGTTTATGTTTATGTTTATGTTTATGTTGGCAATGTATGGCAAAATATGTGTCACATGATTGAAGCTCCGATGAATGGGCCTTTTTCGCTTTGCTTCGAACTACTTCGACAAATATTTTTCGGGCAAGTAGTGATCTTATAAATACCAACATAGTCAAGAATAGCATCCCAGCAATGAGCGACATCGAAAATCTCGCCGTCCTCATCGTACCACGATCACTGTGTCCAGGATGCATTTATTGGGGGGTGTTCTGACATGTCAATATCCCTAACTCAGCCATCTTTGATTTTTGTACGGAATTTATGCTCGTTTTGCACTGAAAATAATGTCCCCCCCACATCGGTTATTCCCATCTACTGACGAAATCGTTTAACCTATACATACGAAAGGGCCTTGGCTGTGTCAGGGAAATGTTGTCACGCTTGGGATCGTAAACCACCTTGCCAGAACATCCGTTTCCATCGTATCAAGACCGCATTGTCAGGTGACCCAGTCTCCGTGCGATTCTATGGTGGCCGTAGATCCCGAAAACCGATCACTTTAGTCAACCCAATCAGCCCTGCAGAGGTTCGCCGGTCATTACGACCAGACCTTCCAACCGAATTCGCAAAGTTATTGCTACGAAACCTCAAAAAACTAATAAGGGTGCCTACAACCGAATTTCTCAGCCTATTTGAAATGTGATGAAATAAATTTTCTTGTTAATATTTTGTTAGGAACCGTCATTGAACCTCAAAACAAATGAAATTTACTGTATAAAGACGCATTGGAACTATCTTTTTCAATAAAATCACTTCATTTTCGATGCTTCGAAAAAGAAAAAAAAAACTTTAGTGATAATTTTCATTTAGAAATAAAAAAAATATTTATAGTGACTTTGTATTGAGCACAAAACATCATGGCGGCGTCTACTTTATGTCAAAAGATACAGGAGGTGCCTATAACCAAACGACGCCCACAATTGAACCACTTCCCCTAATAAACCTCTCAAAATTGAAACTGCGTGACTGATCATAGATCAGCAGCGTGACGGATTGTAAATATATTGGCGCCGGCGGAGGCGGCTGTGTTATTTTTACCGCACTTCCGAAGCCATAACACGTTTGATTACGGCTTAAAGTGGATTAAGAATTGCGATTCTTCATTTCATAGGTAGATCTTAAATTAAAATTGGTTTATTTTCTGTTATTCCAGCACGCCTAGAGCGGAAATAATAGACGTATATAATGCTTTCGTTTAATATTTCGCGATTTTATGAATTTGCTTCCGTGAGATGGAAAATGGAACACTTTCTGTACCAATATTAGATCAAGAAATCGTGAATTTTTAACTGTAGCAATTAACTGTAGGATTCGACAAAAATAAAACAAGATTGACATAATTTTTTATTGAAACATTTATGAGAAAAATATTCCCGTCATAAAAGTTGCTGCTATGAATTAAAAAAAATGATGGATTCACCTACTAGTGAATCGTAATTAATCACCTTGTGCTTAACCAAAACGATGTCCGTGTAAAAATCCTAACATTTCTTTTAGAAGGCAAACACATTAAAACACGTATTTGGAATGCTGTGATAAACTCAATAAGGATGGTTGTTATCAGCATTCTCAACACACATTCCTGACAAGAAAGAATAAAATTATCAGGATTTTCCCTTCTCGGCAGCCACAAATGAACAAGCATCTCTTCCCCAGATTCCAATTTGGATTGGTCAAATAGCTAACGTTGATTTCATTTTCAATCTGCTATGTGAAAAGAAGGAGGACAGGAAAAAAAAGCAGCAACATCCGTAATGTTGATTGCAGCAGATAAATAACGGCAGACGCTCTCGAAGTGGAAGTATATTTAAATATTTATACTACTTTTCCACTACGATGGCTGTAACGGTCGTGTTGCATGGTGTTTGTCAAATAGGCATTTATTTTAGTGTCGACGGTTTCCGCACTCTCAAGTGAATGAATATTTATGATGGAAACTTTTCTGCGTAAAAACTTTCGCGAAACACAAATCATTTAACGTGACATCGGACAAACGATGTCAAAGGAGGGGGAAAATTAATAGTGCTATGCACTCAAGTAGCAAATCTAAAAGCACTTGAATCTATTCATAATTTGTAATGATTTATAATGATTAGGATCTCCAGTTGTCCATGCGAGCAAAGGCGTAAGATTGCCTATCCCGAGATGGCGAGTTCGATTATCGATCCCAGCTTAGGACATTTTCGGGCTGAAAACATTCTTGGCCGCTTATTGTGCTTGCCGCCCAAGATAAATACTCATACAATGGCGGGCATAGAAAGGCTTTGAATTAATAACTGATGAAATACTAATAGAACACTAAGTTGAAAAGCAGGCCAAGTTTCAGTTGGAATGTAGATTTCACTGATTTGCTTTAAAAGAGCTATCAATAAGAATTTGTTGTTTGAACACATTATTATTCTTGAAATAAGTTCCCAAGCCTCTATACTTAAGCGGTCAATTATTATGGCACAATAACGCTCGAAGGGTACTAAAATTCCAGGAAAAATGGTTAATAGAATAAAATGAATTTTCAAATAGCTACTAATAAAATGTATTTTCATGCTCTTCTTAAGTGGAATATAATAAGACGAGTTTAGTGCTATACCATTACTTCCACTAGGGATTGAATTCAAAAGAGAATGAAAAATCTCCTACTTATCATCTCTGTATACATTTACGATACCGTGAGAGACTTTTTCGCAAGCTGTCATGATAAAGAACTGATTCTTTTTAAAAAAGCTCCAAACGCGGGGGGCACTGGTTCTGCTGATGCTTTTCCACTTGTTTTACACAGCTGTGCACAAAAACATGAGCCCAAAACAAAACGAGCGAGAACAATGCGTTTTATCATCATTTCTTGATGGGGATTGCCTATTTGGATTTGTTTTTTTTACACTTGTATACAAATTTGCTAAACTTGTAATGATTCCAAACAGTTTTTGCCTCTCTTTGACCGTTGTTCATTATCTATTGAAAACGATTTCTGCAAGCCTGCTTTCACCACGTTGCACAGTGGCGGGCACCATACAAATGCCGGACAAAACCTAATATGTTGCTCGAATTTTTCACCAAAGAGTAATTTTGGACCGCTAAATTCATTTTGAGATTTGAATTATCATCTGACATATACTATGCTACTCAAATACTTCCGAATGCCCATGCCTTAAGGTCTGAAGCATTAACAGCGTCCTAATTCTAACATTGAAACAGTCAATTTCCAGCTTTAGAGCAACTAGGAGCAAATCACCACACTAACCACCGGAAAGTAGATTTTAATGTATGATACCACCTGCATAAATAAAAACCATCTGCATTACTGTAATTATTATTCATATGAATCAAGCTATATGGTTACTATACATATAATAATCGACTTACCATGTGATTGTAACTTTGTCTTGAACAAATACCATACTCCATTTTAAATCTGCAACACCATATACAATAATTTCTCAACATATTGTTTCTTTACATTTTCTTATAATCCATGTTTGATTTTATTTAGAAAGAAAATGATAATCAATTGTGACTAGTCATCAACAGATATAGTAACAATACTAAATGTAGCTATGATATAGTCCTGAATCCTTTGAAGCTAATTTATTTTCATTGTGATTCCACACACACTTAAAAACCATATGGTTGAATGATAAAATTAAAGCAAGCGTTCTTTTTCTGTAATAAGTGTGCGTAACTTGAGGTAGTTACGTATCTATAGTTATAGTCCATATATGGACAGACGTAGGTACCACGGTTATGTTTTGTTTAGAACTGAAGATTGCGGGTTGCCTTAACCAGACAGCCTCTACGATAGTGAACAGATCAATATCAATTTAACAGTGCAATATTTTATTTTATTTGTTGCACCACCAAATGGTATGTATATAATCAAATTCATCCATGCAGTATAAATTAAATGTTTATATATAAAAATTGTTGATCTTGATGTTCTTTGCTTGTTTTATTTTACAGGGATGGAATGGATGCGTTCTCCAGGTACCAAAATGGTATCCCTTAACGTCGCAAATTCCACAAGCGGCAGTAAGCTTATGTTGATGTTTTTTCCAAGGAACTGATTAAGAATTGCCCCGTCTGATTGAAGGCAACCTCCAAGTGCTGGTTGTGCGTGGCAACTACGCGGGCAACCAGGTCAGTAAAGTTGTGCAAGTTTGCAGCAAAAAGTTGTCGTTGAACGAATTTGGTGGACGCGGATATTACCCCGTCAAAGTGCCTGAATATTCCGGGCCGCTGTACCTTCGGATGGCGAGCGCTGCTGTCCAAGTATATCGAGAAAACTGCCCCGTCTTCCACCGTGGAAACCAGATTTTGAACTTCCGGCAACCTATAGGACAACTGTTGCTATCGTTCATTTCCAAATAAAAACACGGAAATAATTTAAAAAGAGACTTGGGAAAAGTCGAGAAAAGTACTATGATTTATACATATGATTTTCCTAATAAAACATAATTATCATGCAACATATTTGTCGTGTTTTCATTAAATGACTGAAAAAAATATCGCTAGCTGTTTTTGGCAATTGAAGGTAATAGAAACGGCCCGTCGATTTTTTCATGTATCATTCTGCCATATCCACATTACATACCATACTGTTTTATTGGAGAAAGAGATTGAGAAAATATTTGTAGCTGGACCATATTACATATTGTGCAGCTATAAAAATGTAATGGAAAATGCCCTTTTTGTACAGTGATTATACTTAACCGCCCATTACCCATACATGGTTGATTAGCCAGACACAATATAACATACTGTATGAACCATTTATAATGCGGTCAGTTTATCATACCTATAAATAGCAATCTGAATAGCAGAAGTATCGTTATTTATGGTCAAGAATGATCTTGGAGATGGTCCAATTATGGTTCATAATTATGCGGGCAGATCGTTCCGAGTCTTTCCCGAAAAAAGTTAAGTCGAATTTTCATTTGCCATACACATTTGTTGGGGAGATGCTTTACAGCATTAACTTCAACAAGCCACCAAAAATTAAATTTAAAAGCTACAACCATCAAATTTTGGAATCAGTTTATTTAATATATGTGTTAAAACAAAAAAGAGCGTTGCGAAACGAACGAAAAAAATTAGGTTTTGTCCGGGTTTCCGCCATTGTGCATTGTTATAATTACGGATACGTGTTCCGACCTCAACTGTAAGGCCGTCTTCAGTGTATACGTATTTGAAAAGATTGATAAGTACGAGACACAAAAAATCGATTCCAAGGAACTATTAGCAAAAATAAATTTTTACACCCCATTGCGGCAGTTACGTCAACGACAAATATTTTTAACGGATTATCATCGAACGAAAAAAGTTAAGTTAAGAACAAAAGCTAAAAGTTAAGCGAGAAATCTGAATTGAAAATTTACACTTTTTGGCGTTTTGGCTTCCATTCTTTATTTAAGCCATCATTACTTTTTAACTACTTTCCAGAGGCTTCAATTAGGTAGAATAATTTAAATATTCTCTCCTTATATTTATTGCCATAGCATCTCTCTAAAAAATGTTTTCTTTAAACTTTATGGTGACTTTTAACTATTTCAATAGTTCCCCACCTGTCATTCTAAAAAATGTTAGGTTCACGGTTTCTATCAAATGAATAAATCAATACTTTAGTTTAAATAAATCATGATAACTTGTCGATTATGATAATAAAATCAAAGTACATATTGGTTTTCATAAAAAAGCACATATTTTTCAAAAACTGATACTGCCTGCTTTGTCTCATCTTTTCAATTTCAAGAATTTCATTTTTCAATATCTGAACTGCTCCCAATTTCCGAGCATTTGAGGATATTGAAGCACTAACAGCTACCGGAACTTCCACAGCCGTTAACCCTATGAGAACATTTGCAACCACCAAATCAGCCATAGTTGGGCCAAGAATGAAAACAAAGGAGGATAGCAAATGCAAAATTCCGAACGAACTAAATAGGCGAGTTTCTTTAGTTTTCTTTCTATCATTTATTCAACAATCTCTAAATGCTTAAAATGTAATACTAAATACGTACAGGGCATCGTTTGCTGCTATTGCTGCGGATATTGTGGGAGTCCCAGATATCCGGTTTACGCTTTAGTTAGTAACGGTGGCTCTTCTCGGCCTTCTACTACCTGAGTGATTAATACGAATAAAAATTAAAACAGTATTTTTGTAATCGTCGACAGTAGAAACATCTAATTGTACAATTACTTATATAACACAATATTGTGATCTATAACTAAAACATGTAGTTTAGTATTATATGCTCTCAATGTAACAATTCGCGAATACGAAAGTAATGCCTCTACTCACTCTTATGGCAAAATCTCATTGCTATCTGTCAGACTGTGCGTGAAACATGGCCGCCAATCACCCATTCTTGTTCCTCCACAGTAAAATCCCATAAGGAACTGTCAGACTGTGCGTGAAGCATTTACCTTCGTAGTCGCGAATACGGTCTACAACAAATAAATAAATAAATAAAATTGAAAAACCAAAAAACACAAATCTGTCAAAAATGGTAACGTGGTTTATGCATAACATTCTGGTTTGCAGGCAAAGATTTCCTCCTTATGAAGAGCCCTATACATTTCTTTTAGGCCTTCTGGTTGGTAAAACGGTCCAATATTACTGTTAGTGACTTGCATAGCTATCTAGGTATATTGGAGCCAGCCATTCCACTCCGGTTCATTATGTGACAGGTGACGACAATTTGCCGGTTCATCATCCAGCTCGCATTCAATAACCGCTAGTCACGTTGCTTTCGAACCATCGTTCTACTGCCCCACCCTTAATTTCGAGATGCTGCGCCACGAAGCAGACTAAAAGACTATTAGTGCAAGCAGCTGGTGATTGTAATTTCATTAAGAAGAATGTACTCACAGAGGTATCGAAAACTATTTCCTTTGCTTCCCGTTCAAAAGGAGAGTGACTCTGTCATTCATTAGGTGGAAAGTTGTTCTTCCCGGCTGTTAATTCACGTCTGCAGCAAAATTGAGACAGTTCTTGACAACCATAAATAGTACAAGCTATTCTCTATTTAACTTATTCAATGGAGAGCTGAGCGGGAATGTACATGACAGGAAAACTTCGTAGCTGTAGCCAGTCTATGCCCAAACCTGTCCCGATGGGAAGCAATTTTTCGTGGCTTACCCATTAATCACTTTTTGCTACATCAGAAAATATACTTGTCTTGTCGAACGATTGTTTCAAAAGTTCAACATACCGCTAGTCAATTTGATTGATTGGTTTGTCTCACTTTCTTATTTATAGATATATTTGGGCATTGACATCTCAGCTTTGCCAGTAGTAGCTTTGGCAGCAGGATATCATGGTTAACAGTGGAGGAAGCCGCTTATATGACCGAACAAACAGCATCAACCTGCGCTCAATTCTCCATTTGAAGGATACAAGAAGACATAAACTCACACAATATGTTCGCTCCAAAAACAAAATTTTTATAGGAGGCTCGGAGACCCATAGTGTTATATACCGCTCGACTCAGCTCGACGAATCGAGGTGATGTCTGTGTGTGTATGTGCGCAAAAATTCGCAAAAAGTCTAGCCTATTTTTCAGACACTTACCCTTAACCGATTTGCTTGCAACAAGTTGCATTCGGCGTGGAATCCTGTCCCATTGTTTCCTATTGAAAATTGGCCGAACCTGATCATTTGCAAACTGGTTATGGTCATATAAAATTTTCTTTGGACGAAGAAGAGTGAAAAAATTTAGCTTACTTTTTTGGCACGTATCCTTCACCGATTGTTTCGCAGACGGGATAAGAAACTATGGTCAAAATACATTTTTACGCAAAAAAGGCATGGAATGTCAGACCAACTTTTCAATCAGTTTTCATCAACCGATTTGCTCGCAACAAATTGTGTTCGACGGGGAATCCTGTCCTATTGTTTCCCATTGAAAATTGGGTTGATCGGATTCTGTGCTCGGAAGTTTTAGCCAATATATTTTTTTTACAAAAAAACTAACTTTTTTATAAGAAGCCCAAGGACTAATTTTTTATTCGTAAAATGCGTTTAAAAAATTCACTTAGTTTTGGGACACTTGGTCTTAACTTGTTTACTCACAACAAGTTGTATAGCACGGCGAATCGTGTTTCATTATTTCCTATTAGAAACGAGACTAGGGACTCAGCAGTTATGGCCAAAATACAATTTTCATATGCAAAATGCGTTTTAAACACTCACTTATTTTACAGGCATTTATCCTTAACCGATTTGTCGCATTGAGTTTCTGCCCATTGTTTTGTATTAAATTGAGCATAACAGTTTTAACCAGAATATTAGGTATTAAGAACTAACTTACTTTTCGAGCACGTTCAAAACGTTTGAACGTGCTCGAAAAGTAAGTTAGTTCTTAATACCTAATATTCTGGTTAAAATTGTTATCTTAGTAGAAAAAGCTGCGTAGTCGATAGCAGTTCTATTCTGCTGTCAGGTTTTTTACATGAATTTTAAAAAATGTGTGTGAATTCGTAGCTATTGAAGTCAAATGTCATCGACATATACAGATTCAAAAATGTCTCAAGTCACGCTTTTTTGGAACAGAAATATTCCATAAAGGAGAGGCGGAGTAACTTCAATGTTCATAGAACATACAGCGGTCCTCATAACTTTTATACAGTTCATAGAAAAACATGTATATTGTATGTGTACTAGTCTACGTCGGTTGACGAAATAAATAAATAAATAAATTGAGCTAGATTCAATAAGCGACCGCCGTAATACTGCCCGTGCGTTATTTGTAGCAGACCTTTTACTTCTGAACATTGACTCGCCTCCTCTTTTGCCCAGCTGAATTTCAATGTCAGCCAACAAGGCCTTCGTTCTAGACAATTCTTTTATTAGCCTTTATTATCGTTTTGGCTCAAATCCATAGCATTCAATGAGTAATTTACAAATTCTAAAAGATTGATAGTAGTTGATCGTCCTTTAAAGGACGCCATGTTGTGCATCTGTTATTCTATGATTTATTTGGTTGAACATTGAACATTGGGCACGAAAACGGATTTCCGGATAAACTGATACGTAGTTCGAGTTTCAGCGGCATTCTCGAGTCCCTTCGAAATGCGTAGAGGGTTACGGCAAGGTGATGGTCTTTCGTGTCTGCTATTCAACATCGCTTTGGATGGAGTAATACGAAAGACAGGGATTGACACGAGTGGTACGATTTTCACGAAGTCCGTCCAGTCATTTGGTTCCGCCGACGACATTGATATCATGGCACGTAACTTGAGAGGATGGAGGAAGCCTACATCAGACTGAAAAGCGAAGCTAAATGGATTGGACTAGTCATCAATACGTCGAAGACGAAGTACATGATAGGAAGAGGCTCAAGAGAGATCAATGTAAGCCACCCACCACGAGCTTCTATCGGTGGTGACAAAATCGAGGTGGTAGAAGAATTCGTGTACTTGGGCTCACTGGTGACCGCCGATAACGATACCAGCAGAGAAACTCGGAGACGCATAGTGGCATAGTGACGCACTCGCCACCGTACCAAACTGACTATCTACAAAACGCTTATAAGACCGGTAGTTCTCTACGGACACGAGACCTGGACGATGCTCGTGGAGGACCAACGCGCACTGGGAGATTTCGAAAGGAAAGTGTTGCGTACCATCTATGGTGGGGGGCAGATGGCGGACGATACGTTGAGGAGGCGAATGAACCACGAGTTACATCAGCTGTTGGGAGAACCATCCATCGTCCACACCGCGAAAATCGAAAGACTGCGGTGGGCCGGGCACGTAGCCAGAATGTCGGACAGAAATCCGGTGAAAATGGTTCTCGACAACGATCCTATGGAAACAAGAAGGCGAAGTGCGCAGCGGGTAAGGTGGATCGATCAGGTGGAGGACGATTTGCGGACCCTCCGCAGACTGCGTGGTTGGCGAAGTGCAGCCATGGACCGAGCTGAATGGAGAAGACTTTTATATTCAGCACAGGCCACTCCGGCCTTAGTCTGTTAATAAATAAATAAATTGGTTGAACATTTTTTATTCATGATTGAATCAAAAATTTTAGGAATACATGAGATAAAGGCCACTCCACGATAATTCCATATATCAGATTTTTCCCTGATTTAAAAATGCGTAAAAAAAGACTTCTTCCATTCTTTTGGAAAGCTACTATTTTCTAAAGATAATTTGAACAACCAAAATAAAGGTGTCGTAAGTTCGCTTGTCAACTCTCCAAAATCCAAAATTTCCATTACATTAATTTGGTTTACACCAACACTGCTTGAATAGCTAGGAAAATGTGATATACAAAATAGATATACAAAATCACGATCATTTTCAGAAAATTCGGTATATGTCTTTTCAACAAACAGGTTGCTAAACGATTTCAAATTCCATAAGTAGCATCTCTAAATTTTTCATCTTAAGTCGTTTTCGATGAAAATTACAGAATTTAACTTGGTTTAGGCATAATTAAAAAGTTTTTTTTTACATGATTTGTTTTTATTTTCAGTTTTAGCATTATACTCCGTAAGAGCAGAAGACATGGCTAAACTGAGTTGAAACCCAAAACCTCCCGTGGCACCTATGAGAGGTCGTAGAGTTCTCTGCATCTTTCTTAAGTAGGTGTCCAACAAACCATCCTTCCCCTTCCTCAGCATTCGCAAGGACGTGGCCAGGACAGATCTCGACTATTGGAGAGTACATTGCTTCCGTCTAAGAGTTAGTGATTAGTCCCAAATCAATATCTGTGGTAACGGATGAAAGTGATGCTACTCTCATACAATAGTCTTGGCTTGTACCACCTACGAATTTGTGCGAACTGCTAAATGCCAATGCTAATGCTAATTTCGATTTTCTTTGTGTAAAAACTTTCAAATCGCCTCCTATTCTTGTCCTATTTTTTTCTTAAAATTGCAAAATCAAAAACCCACCTAGGTTGTCCCATCTTGATATGTATTCGCATCACAGTGACATTTCAGATTATGATACTCCTTTACACACAAAAAAGAACATAATTATGGTCCATTCAATATTTCCATGCCAATTTATACAGATAAAGCATATTCTGTTAAATTTTTAGAAGGATTGCAGATTTTATCAATTTATTAGAATTAGAATTAAATTCTCCATGTAAAAAGTGTTTGGAAAATTCAAAGACAACTACTCAAGTTGGGAAAATTGAGAGAAAAATATATAAAGCTCTTTTAGTGGAATGTATTCAACCGTCTAAGACGAATTAGGTACTCTCCATTTAATTCCACTATTTAATTTTCGATATCTTTTCAGATACGTATTTCGACCACAACTGTGTGGTCGTCGAGTTCAAGTACGAGACACTGAAGACGATCACACAGTTGTGGTCGAAATACGTATCTGAAAAGATATCAAAAATTAAATAGTGGAATTAAATGGAGAGTACTTAATTCGTCTTAGACGGTTGGGAAAATTGATTTTAGGGGCAAATATAAAATCTTAGGTAAATTTTATGATTATCTGATCCATTCTTTAACAAACCCTATAGGTTTTATTTTTAATTTTATTTATTTTATTATTTATTTTTTACTATTTGACCCAGCAGACGTTGGCCTGTACAGTGTGCGAGAACACGCGTGAACTGCTCATTCCTAATTCCAACACAAATTTTATCCTTGGTTCCTTACGATATTCTCAATATTACTCCTGATTTTCACATGAGAAAATATCCTGTAGGGAAAGAAGTGCAATATGCCTTAACTAAGCAAAGACTGCTCTAACGCCATAGGTTTGCATTGGTATTTTTACCTAATGAAGCAGTTGAACAATACAGCTAGGTCCTCAAATTGTAGAAAACCTCAATCATATTGATAATATCCACATGATATACTGTTGCCGGAAAACTCATGAAGCCTTATAGCCTTATAACTCGTAGATAACAACGCACGACGCGTCACCTGTTCATCAATACGAGTATGTACACTGCACGTGGAGGCGCGTAGTACATTGTTCATTGATCCCACTAGGGTAGAGCTGCGCGAGCCGCTGGCCGGATGTGGCTTTATTTTTTATTTTATTTTATTTTATTCGTTATATTTATGTAACGTAAGATTGACAATCTTTTTAAGGAGATCGAAGTAAGTCGTGCTTTAGTGAAGTCATAGTTTTTCCGCGTCAAATTTTTTCAATACGCCAATTAGAAATTTCGGCTAGTTAATTAATATTCGGAACAAATGATTCGAAAGCGATATTGAAACTCGCTGGAAAAGCCGAGAATAATTCTGGAGAGTCGCGTCTCAGAGGAGCGTCGGAGTTCTACACTAGCTACATCCAATAGGCGCGGAAGTAGATCCATCCGGATTCCGATAAGTCGTCAGTTCATGAATATTTCGAACAGCTTCGTCATCGATGTCTTTTAACGGAATTGGGACTTCCGATCTTTCGCAGTGCAGCCGCCGGCGAAAAGCTGTCCGTCTGTTGTTGCCGAAAAAAGTTGACAAGGTACCCTTTTCTGAGGGTGCTGGAGCCGTCACAGAGCAAAGCGTCACAGGTCCAGGTGGAGGCGTAGACGTGTGGGATTGCAGTTAAAAGCTCACATTTAGGAATATGATGTCCAGGAATGCGATTTTTCGGATATGGACGGTAGGTCAGTTAACATCAGGTTCAGGTAAGTTGCTTCAAATGAAACAGAAAGGTGAGTGCAATTTCACTTAACTTCATCATGAAGTGGAACAATAGCTCGAGATACATGCTCTGGTTGGTTTGGTGCCTCTACTTTTATTGACTTAAAGTGGACAGTTTTTACTGAGCTATGCGGTCACCATACTTCATTTATATTACATACCATGAGGCTATTGGCTATCAACTGCATATGTTTTTTTGTGTTTAAGCACATCTAATGGTACCATCAATATATTACACTGTCCGCAAATTTTATTTAGTTTATCCCCTTACCTGTAACTAATCGTAGCAAAGTTCACAAATTTATAAATAATTTAGATATTTTCACATATATGGATGGTTCATTCCCAGTTATTTATATTTTTATGCTAGAGAAGACATACACTTTTGCTCATTTTCCACCTTTATCACTGCTTTTAGCCTAGTCGGATATAGTCGGACTAGTCAGGATATTAAAAACGAACGGTTGGAAACTATTCAAGAAACATGTAGAACATAATTTTTTTTTTGCAAGCTGCCTAAGAATGAGCAAAAGAAATGTTATGGGTTGAATTAAGAATCTGCGAAGACCTCTAATAATGCTGGCATTTTTTGGAATGGGGTGATGACATAATTTCAATTGGGATCGCATGAGGGAAGGGAAAATTAATATATTTTATATTCTTTCTCGTTTCAGAGAGCGAACAATGGCGCTTAAACCTAGGCTAATTATAGCCAGGGCAAGTTTAATAGCTTCGCCCCATCCCAGGACAATTAACAATGGAGTGACAAAAATTTCTTAGCATGGTCACTCCCAACGCTTATGATGATATTCCTAAACTATATTCCCTACCAACCATCCAACTCCTTGACATCTATGAGGGCGTCGGTGAGTCGCTGGCCTCTCGTTAAGTAGATGTCATATCATCATTTCCTTCCCTTCCTTAGTAACAGAGAAGATGGGCGTGGCCGTCAATGGTAGCTTTCATGCTTTATCATTTTTGACCCCCAATTGGGTTGCTATTAAATCCCAAATAGTAATCCATAAGCAGTTGGGGTAAGAAAGTTAAAGAAAATACATGACAGCTATCAGTATGCAATCTACAAAATACTCTGTTACAACGCAACGCAACGTAAGATTGACAATCTTTTTAAATGTTACAATGTGAATGTATACAGAAGGATGAGTAATTCAAATTTTTCACCTGATCTTACAACTGTGCAATTCAAATTTTTCACCTGATCTTACAACTTAACTGTGCAATGTAGGTCTAATTCAAACAATATTGTGTATTCATGTTTAGTTGACTACATTTTTTGTGGACCACAGCGTGTGAGAAAAATTCTCACAACCAATTTATTTTGTACTAGTCGACCCGGCAGACGTTGTCCTGCATAGTAGGCGAAAATGCGCGTTGTGATCTGCCCTAGCGAAATTTCCAAACAAATCCTAATTTCAGTTTTTTGCGATTTACTCATATTTACTCGTGATTTCTACTAAAGAAATATCATATAAACCCGTCGGAAACTATAACGGACGTTTCCGCTGAACGAATAAAGATGATCCGTCCAGCCGTTTTCGAGTTATGGGGATGCGAACACAGACCATTTCATTTTTATTATATAGAAGAAGAATTTTCACTAAAAAAATTCCCCCAAAAAATTTGAAATTTTCCATAAAAAATATGATAAGATAGGTCCATACAGAAATGAGGGTAGATGCAATTAATAAATATAAAATTAGCCTAAATAATGCCAAACTTCCTATAAACAAAAAAAAAATCAAAGAAATACATATATATTAGAGATTTTAAAAGTAAAAACTGCTATTACAATAGGAGAATTTTCCATAAAGAAATCAAAATTATTCATTGATCTTTTTATTTTCAACAGAATATTAAAAACTCTCCACAAAAGAGTCAACAAAAGTCAATAAAAAATACCAAAAATTTGCCTGGAAAAATATGATAACGCAATGAATCTGAGCATTTTTCCATAGGTGGACCCGTTGGTAATGAGCGTTTATTGTTCATGGAAAAAATATTCTTTTTTTTTGTTTTTTCGTATTTTTCATAGTTTGTTGATTTGGTTGCCCTTTTTCAATTTTTTGTGAATATTTTTAATTTCTTCGTGGAAATTTGTTTATGGTAAATTCTTCTTTTATAATGACAAAGTTTACTTTTTTGTTCCCTGCAATTTTTTATTGAAATTTTGAATTAGGTATTTAGGGAAATTTTATATTTATTTATTGCTCTACCCTTATGTCTTTATAGACAATTATATATTTTTATGGATGGTTTTTAATTCTTTATGGAAATTTTATTTTGCTGCCAGAGTTTTCCACTCTCTTCACCCTTCACCCTTCCCTAACATATCCTGCCATGCACAAAAACTGAATTCTTAGAAGCTGACCTTCATCTTAATTGTCGTGAAATAAATGTATCCCATTTATCCTCAGATGACTTATGTTATCTTTTGTTGCTGCAGTCTAGATTTTCAAATGGCAGTGATCAAGTATATTGTAGGAGTGTACTGAACACCATTCTTGTCTTTTTCGGATTATAATTTGACAGAGGTCGTAATTCCAACCCAACCCAAAAATGTCAAGCAGCTTTTGACAAGGATTTTAATCCATGCAATTGAACCAATTGCCTTTTGCTATTTGAGACAGTCAAATTTCGGAAGATAAATGTAGACTGCACTAATTAAGATATATATGTTTACATTTGAATATGAAAAATAAACGCAACCTTTAAGCATCACAGAATCCAAAATAAAATTCACGTTTTCAAGGGCACAACACTCATGTGAAAGCATCGCACAACTGTCATTTTCATTATTCCACGCATGCTGCGACGCAGCAAAACTGAAATAAAGGCTCCCCCAGACATAAGCGATTTCATCGCCGCGACGGCGACAACTAGTCGCCGCGATTCTATCGTTGGGTCGCTGCAGGCAATGTTCCATTTATCCTTTCATACCAACGACGACAGAATCGCAGTCGCCAAGCGATAGAATCGCGTCGCATGTGTTTGGGGGAACCTTAATAAAAACTAAACGCCCTTGAAAACGTGAGTGAATTTAGTTTTGGGTTCTGTGATGCTTGTCCTTAAAAATTAAATTATAAATATATAACAGGTAAATAAAATCAGAATTATCAACGCAATTCCCAAAATCAAGGGTCACGCATAATTGTTTTATTTACCTCATTGAGCCTTAAATTCAGTATTGACACACTTTAGTTACACTATGCGATTCAGCTGCAGACTATTGTTAATTAATTTTTGATAGTATCTCCGAATTAGGTGACAAGTGAGCCAAGACTGTGCACTTTTTTGTTTAATTAACATTTATTTGAAGGCTCAAGCGTAGACTGTGTACTTGATTCATTGCATATTTCGGAAATAAACACGGGTTTCAATGGAATAAACACTAGCGTCTTGGAAATAGTGTCGAGCATTATAATAGGTGAAGATTGTCAGCTCAATGATATAGAATTTATTGAACAAAAAATACACGCTGTCCAAGAGATTAGAAGTTTCAGAATCATAATTGATGGTAATTTCGATTGTGGAATGGTATCTGATTAGACAAACAAGTCGTTAGCTGACCCATAATAGTCTAGGAAGTGTATATAGCGGAGATCATAGTACCGTCATCGGGGGTAAGATTGTCGGTCGGATAACAAAAACGTCCAAATATGGTGTGATTTCGCCGCTATTATCAAAAATCAATGATATAAAGTTATTTTGAGAATCCTTCATCGTAGTCGGCCACTTCCAGCCACAATTCATTAATGTTTGACCGAAAACTTAATTTCAACCAAATGGGCATACGACCTAACTTGTATTTGGCGCAATGGTGGTATAGATTCATCGTAACTGGCTACAGGAGCTCGGCAAAGTCAATATTCTCCGTTTTCCTATTAACTATTTATTCTTTTTAAAACCCATCATTCTTTAGTCAATATTGAAGGAATAATTATGTGACTTTTTGAAACATCGCGATAAATTAATTAGTTTTTAATTAGTATTGACCAAAGCTGCTTTTTTCGTTCTATTATCCATTCGAGACACGTCATACGATGAAATATGCCTAAATAATTCATTTGAAAATCTGCTTTCGATTGAAAGAACATTTGGTCGAATGTCTATTCGACCAAATGTCCGTTCGATGTAATATCATTTCTACAAACCGTCATTCAAGTTCATCATACTAAAATCTGCTTTCGACTATTCGACCAAATATCCGTTCGAAGTAGTGGCCTTTTAGACTAAATGTCCGTACAACGTAATGTCCTTTCAACTTAATGTCATTCGATTAAGATTCATTCGACGAAATGGTATAGATTCACAAAAAAGTGAAAGTGAAAAGACTACTATCAATGAAGCTTTCACCAGTTTTCTCTCTTTTGAATTTCACCACGGAGAATAGCAAAGTCCACTAAAACAATACAGAGAACTTCAATATTCTAATGACCACTTGATAACATTGAGAAAATAAATAAAATCGTGTAGGTGAAAAGCTAGGTAAACATGTTTTGCTCCACCGAAAACAATCGCTCCACTGGAAATCCCTTCATCAATATGTATTCCTGATACCGTCATTAAAAACCTATTTTGTGCTATGTTTTCCACACTTCGTTAAAGTTTTCCACAAACAAAGCATTTGGGAAAATCTCTTACCGCATACTCATGCTTACATTAGCCATTAGAGTGGGGCGCAGATCCATCCAAGCTATCTCCATCCAATCAAATGAGACCAAAATTTTCTTTTGACTCGTCTTAAGACAATGCACATTCACTTCCCACATCGCTTTTAATATTTGTATACAAATTAGTGAAAGAAACGTTCATATTGGAATTTTTGTTCATTTACTTGTAAACCATGCGGCTCATTAGGTTAAGGCATAGGCTGAAAGATGACCAAAAGCTTTGCCGAAGAAGGTTCGGTACTAACGTCCATTAAAAAGTAACAACGGATAAATCCGCAGTAAATCGACTTCTGCACAGTTGTTTCGAATCCTAAACGAATCCGAAGAAGATGATCATAATGCCCCACTCTAGTAGCTATAGGTATTCATTAAATTTCAATAAAACTGTACGAGTTAAATCGGCAGCAATGGAGGATGAACGTCAGGATAATTAGTGTGATAAAATTAATTGTTTTCATCAGGCAACGATTGGGATGGATCGATTGCAGATAGCAAAATCTAGGCTGATGCTCATGTAGAACAGAAGCTATATCTTTTGTTTCTATTGCTGTTTATGAAACTGTCACCCTGGAACGCATTTATCTTTTTTATTTGCGTAAAGATCCTTACGATCCTGAAACGAACTGATTTCTGGAAAATTGGGGACCACCCACGGTATTTTCCATTTCTATTTCGCAGAAGGTGCGGAGCTCTTCCAGTTCACAATGGTAGTTGGCTGAGAGCAGACCAAAATGAAATAACAATGCAGAAATGTAGGGGAGAACGGTTCAAAATGCACCCCTTCAGCTTTTCCGATGTTTTTTCCTATATAAACAAAAATACCGAACCATTTCAAAGTGTAGAAAATTTACAAAACCAGCTACAATTCACAATGATCTCCTATTCAGAACAATAAGAATTTCATGACTTTCTAACGCATTTAATAAATGTTTTAAAAACAGGCTTGGAGCAAAACTCTCGAATGGTGGTGTAAAATCCCCCAATCGCATGTAAAATAATTTTTTTTTAATTACTTTATTTGCGTGATAGGGTTACTGCTCCTGGACTTCATCTCATAGCTCCGATATTGGTCATACGAAAAACAAAGCAACGAAAAGGTATTTGATTTGTTTATTATTTTTGTGATTTTTTTCAGCAGTGAGCATGCATGTTAGCAAAAAGAAGGAACGAAATTGGTGCCGTATTTCTTTGTTTCGCGATGAGATGAATATATGTACAGTGAGATTGAAAACGGAACAGTTCCCCTATGTAAAATAATGGTGGACGCATGGTTGTTTGTTTTTTTTTCTTAATGGATTGAACTACAATCTTACGGGTGAGGTAGAAGAATCGCAAATCGTTAAATTTAAGTGAATTTGAAGGGATTTTGCTAATTTCTTTCAATGGAGATAAACAAAATAAACATTTGCTTTCTGTATGTAGCTCTAGTCTACAGTTAGCCTTGCGTGCAAAGGCGTAGGACAGCCAATCCGGAGATGGCGAGTTCGATTCTCAGTCCGGTCCAGGATGTTTTCGGGTGGGAAACATTCTCGACTCCTTGGGCATAGTGTGCCCATTGTACTTGTCACCAAGTTACATTCTCATGCAATGGCGGGCATAGAAAAGCTTTCAATTAATTGAGGAAATGCCAGTAGAACACTACGTTGAAAAGCAGGCCAAGTTCCAGTTGGAATGTAGAACCATAGAAGAAGTTGTAGTCATTGTATGTCGTATTTTTAGATTGTAATTTCAACTTAAATGAAACCACAGACAACAGACGTTATGTCGTTATGACCCGTTTGCGCAGCGCTAGTATGCTAAGAATCTTGGTGAACATTCGCAGTTTTTTTACTTTTTAGCGCTAGTGCTGATTCCAACTTGTCACTAGATGGCAGCCTTACCTTGTTTACGTAATGTGGGCCAACGCCATTGGTTAGCGAGATTGAGTTTGTATGTCGGACAGTCTGCATTGGTGGCGCTGAGGAGCTTTACACACGTTTTCAACAAAATTTTGTATGAGCCTCCATGTCTGTTCTTTGTGATGATTAGTTTCATTAGTTTCAAATTTAAATAATAAAAAAATACACAAAGGACAAAGGATATTACTTACTTGTTATTGAATAACAAATCAATAACAAGCTCAGTTATCCGTTTCAATTGATTTTCAATTTCAAGTGGTTTTATTCCCGAGCATCAATGAAAGAATGTGCAAGTTGAGGATCAAAGGCCGGTTCTTCAACTTCAGCATAATCAACGTCCATAGCCCACACTATGGATGCACTGATGATGATAAGGACGCATTCTACGCGCAGCTGGAACGTGAGTACGACAGCTGCCCAAGCCACGACGTCAAAATCATCATAGGAGATTTGAACGCTCAGGTTGGCCAAGAGGAGGAATTTAGACCGACTATTTGGAAGTGCAGCGCTCACCGGATGACTAATTGATTTCGCCGCCTCCAAGAATATGGCCATTCGCAGCACCTACTTCTAACACAGCCTCCCGTATCGGTACACCTGGAGATCACCACTTCAGACAGAATCACAAATCGACCACGTTCTGATTGATGGACGGCACTTATCCGACATTATCGACGTCAGGACATATCGTGGCCCTAACATCGACTCTGACCACTATCTGGTGATGGTTAAACTGCGCCCAAAACTATCCGTCATCAACAATGTTCGGTACCGACGACCGCCGCGGTACGACCTAGAGCGACTGAAGCAACCTGATTTCGCCACTGCATACGTGCAGCATCTCGAAGCAGCGTTGCCGGAAGAGGGTGAGCTCGAAGGGCCCCTCTTGAGGACTGCTGGAATACAGTCAAACCAGCCATTAACGACGCAGCGGAGAGCAACGTCGGGTATATGGGTCGAAGTCGACGGAACGATTGGTTCGACGAAGAGTGCAGACAGATTCTGGAGGAGAAGGACGCAGCGCGCTGCAGCAAGGTACCCGGCAGAACGTGGAACGTTATAGACGGAAGCGGAGACAGCAGACCCGCCTTTTCAGGAGAAGAAACGCCGCCTGGAAGAAGCGGAGTGCGAGGAGATGGAACAGCTGTGCCGTTCTCAAGAAACACGCAAGTTCTACCAGAAGCTCAACGCATCCCGCAAAGGCTTCGTGCCGCGAGCCGAAATGTGCCGGGATAAGGATGGGAGCATCGTGACGGACGAACGTGTGGTGATCGAAAGGTGGAAGCAGCACTACGAGGAACATCTGAATGGCGCTGAGAGTACAGGCAGTGAAAGTCAAGGCAGCGGAGGACATGACTACGTCAGTTCAGCGGACGATGGAAGCCAACCAGCCCCCACCTTGAGGGAAGTTAAGGATGCCATTCAACAGCTAAAGACCAACAAAGCCGCTGGTAAGGATGGTATCGGAGCTGAGCTCATCAAGATGGGCTCGGAAAAGCTGGCCACTTGCCTGCACAATCTGATAGTCAGAATCTGGGAAACCGAACAGCTACCGGAGGAGTGGAAGGAAGGGGTTATTTGCCCCATTTACAAGAAAGGCGACAAACTGGAGTGTGAGAACTTTCGAGCGATCACCATCCTTAATGCCGCCTACAAAGTGATATCATCGTCGTCATCTTCCGTCGTCTGTCACCATTAGTGAACGAGTTTGTGGGAAGTTATCAAGCCGGCCTCGTTGACGGCCGCTCGACAACGGACCAGATCTTTACTGTACGGCAAATCCTTCAAAAATGCCGTGAATACCAGGTCCCAACGCACCATCTGTTCGTTGATTTCAAGGCGGCATACGACAGTACAGGCCGCGTAGAGCTATTGAAAATTATGGACGAGAACATCTTCCCTGGGGAAGCTTACCAGACTGATCAAAGCAACGGTGAATGGTGTGCAAAACTGTGTGAAGATTTCGGACGAACAGTTAAGTTCGTCCAAATCGCGCCAGGGACTAAGACCAGGTGGTGGACTTTCGTGCCTGTTGTTCAACATTGCGCTAGAAGGTGTTATGCGTGAGAGCCGGGTGTAACAGCCGGGGTACGATTTTCAACCAGATCCAGTCAATTTATTTGCTTCGCGGATGACATGGACATTGTCGGCCGAACATTTGCAAAGGTGGCAGAACTGTACACCCGCCTGAAACGTGAAGCAACAAAAGTTGGACTGGTGGTGAATGCGTCAAAGACAAAGTACATGCTTGTGGGCGGAACCGTGCGCGACAGGGCCCGCCTGGGGAAGCAGTTTTACGATAGACGGGGATACCTTCGAGGTGGTCGAGGAATTCGTCTACCTAGGATCCTTGCTAACGGCTGACAACAACGTTAGTCGTGAAATACGAAGGCGCATCATCTGTGGAAGTCGGGCCTACTACGGGCTCCAGAAGAAACTGCGGTCGAAAAAGATTCGCCACCGCACCAAATGTGTCATGTACAAGACGTGTTACGTTTAGTTTTGATTTTGAATTAATAAGAAATAATTAGTAAGTAAACGAACGCAAACACAAATTGGAAGAAACAATAGCGCAACAAGCGGAATGCACTTTTGATCCAGTGCAGATTTTTCGAACTTCAACTGCCATGTCAAGAGCACTCCGTGTACGCGAACAACATGGAACAGACCTATCGCACAATGACGTTTCTCAAATTGACATCTGCCCGCATGCACACGCACACACCATCGTACGTCGCACAGAAAGTGAACGCAAGAAACGAAAAGTCATCGTCACTCGTCACCCACCTCTTGCCTGCGTCGAATGGCAAAAAAAGTAGATTTCTTTAAGGCCTGTGAAAGTGGTCAGTGCAGTGCTAAGAAAAGTTGTTGAAATTCCGGACCGTTTCGTGTCTGGTAGGCTGCATCGTTCCGTCTCAGTGTTCGCTGGTGGAATCGCGATTGGTGACGCGGACACAGGTGAGAGAATCCTGCCTTTTCTGGTGTATGCTGCTGACGACAACTTAACCTATGATAATCCGCAGGAAGCACGCACGTGCAAGTTATCGGAACGCGGCACAACGCCGCCGCAGGAAGAAGAGGCAACGCGCGCGAGTTTTATTCGTCCACAGCGCAACAGGAATCACGGAAGAGCGGGTCAATTATTGTTACTCCGAAGGTAATTGCCATCAAAAGTTACAATTGAGGAGTCTAACCTCGCATTCTCTGCACTATTAGCTGACGAAGATCGAGCGCCTGGTGGTGTGACTGGTGAGAGGACAGGCTAAAACGCTCATCAAATTGAGCGGAAATACCCCACTGGGTAAGTGCCGGAAAGAAATTTGATTGTGGACATTTAGCTGAATAAATGATTCAACAGGGTTTTTCGGTGGAGCCAATTCCCATCATCGAGGTCCGGGAGTATCGTGCTCGAGGCAGTGGTGCGACAAAGCGACGGTCGGATTGCCGAAACATCGATTGCGTTTCGTCCGGCAGGACTAGGTCGGAGGAGATTCGTTCGGGAACCAGCAGCCCTTCGGTGGATCACTCGGAGGGACCCCATCCAGTTACTTGGTCGCACTGGACGGCCAGAGGGGTCTCCAGCAGAGTGATTAGGATGCATGCGTGGGACGGCAGTGAAATGCGACAGGCGAACAGTCGCGGCAGCGAGAGCTCCGCCGAGGAAATAGTGTAGGGGGACGCCCCGAACACAAAAAGGTACACAGAGTACGAAGAAGAAACCGTGAGTAAGGAAGACAAATGTTAGTTTGTAAGAAAATGAAGATATAGAGAAAGGAGAAGAGAGATGCTTAGGAGCTAGGAAGGAAAGTGGGATCAATCCCCAAATATATGTATTAAATTGAAGATTTGTGGTTTTTGCTGTTTTGTTGGTGCTTTAGCCCTCCAGTCTTAGTTGCTTTTGTCCGTTTTGGTAGTTCTGCTCTGCCCGCTACCGGAAGCTCGCAATAGACGTTAATAAGACCGGTTGTCCTCTACGGACATGAAACATGGACAATGCTCGAGGAGGACTTGCAAGCACTCGGAGTATTCGAGAGACGGGTGCTTAGGACCATCTTTGGCGGTGTGCAAGAAGACGGTGTGTGGCGGCGAAGAATGAACCATGAGCTCGCCCAACTCTACGGCGAACCCAGTATCCAGAAGGTAGCTAAAGCCGGAAGGGTACGATGGGCAGGACATGTTGCAAGAATGCCGGACAGCAACCCTGCAAAGATGGTGTTCGCTTCCGATCCGGCAGGTACGAGACGGCGTGGAGCGCAGCGAGCGAGATGGGCAGACCAGGTGCAGAACGACTTGGCGAGCGTGGGGCGTATCCGAGGATGGAGAGATGCGGCCTCAAACCGTGCATTGTGGCGTCAAATTGTTGATTCAGTGTTATCTGTTTAGATGTTAACTAAATAAATGAATGAATTATTCCCGAGCAGGAGCGACGACTTCGATAGTTAAATTTGGGATGTAATAGGTGTGCATAAGAGGTAAAATACCAAAGAAATATTACCAAAAATTAATGCGCATAATGTTTCAGGCATAGTAATACTCACCAAATGCATAACCAATTATTATCCGTTTCGTACTAAAATACCTTAGCATTTTATGCCTAAAGTATTTTGCTTGTTAATTTTTGGTATTATAGTTTGGAATTTTTCCTCATCAAGTTCATACCAACTTCTCTTATCGAGGTGGCCGCTCCTGCTCGAGATGTTGCGGGTGATCTGCGGGAGTCTCTTCATGGACAGATAAAGATAGACTGGGTGATTGTTGCCTGGACGCTCTGGCTTACTATGATTGGTGGCTTACTATGATTTTAAGGCTCCACTAAAAATGTCATATATTGGTCACCCCCCCCCTGCCCACAAAAATTGCTTCATTCCGTGCCGATAGTTCGAACGAGCCAGACGTGTGTGCTGTGTCTCATCGCGGGTTTTGTTCGGTAGTGCGAGTCTATTGTGTGGTGCCTACCTACGGATCCAAGGCGATCACTGTCGGCGAGCGAAGTAGCTGCTTCTGGCGACGCCAGTGAAGCAGGCTATTGTTTCTGCTGTTACCTACAGCAGCAGCGCAGATAAGTGGAAGGCATTGTTTCATTATTCTCCCATCCCTCTGATACAGAGTGGGATTAATTATAATAAATTAAATTAGTTTTTTTTATATTTTTTTTCTAATTTGCTATTAGTTCTAAGTTAGCATAAGAATAAATTGTCCTTCCACCTTGCGAGGTGAGAATGGAGGCAGAGACTATGGGGGGCGATAGTCCTCCAAAAGATGTCCGCACACGATTGTACCATGCGGCTTCGCCTGGGCCTTGGGTTGTTTACTTTCGGCAGAAAGTGAAAAGTCTAGACTTTCTCGGCATTAAGCGAGATTTGACGCGTCGTTTTACGAAGCTTGATTTTAATCAGATCAACAGGAACAAGCTACGACCCTAGCAGCACAACTCACGTTGATTTGGTTGAAATAACTCATATATGACCAAATTTAGTCGTATATGAGTACAATAGACTGATTTACAACATGTGTGTTGCTCGGGGAATCACCGCACCTACATATCAGGTGGCGAACGAAATTGCTAAAGACAAGGCCTACAATGTAGAATATTTACTTTATGTCCCCTCGCGGGAGGTCGAAATTGAAGGTGTGATCAACGCAGCGAGCCTGACTTGCAAGGATGTACTTGCGGGAAAAGGCCGCTAAAGAACGCAAATGGAGTCTACCGTGGATATTCTGGACTGCAAGGAGTTGCATTCAGCAACCATGGTAGATGGCAAAAAAGTATATTCCAAGTCAGGCTCGCTTCGGGTGACGTTTGCCGGTTCGATTCTCCCAAAATATGTCGATTTAGAGAATATGTTGTTCCCGGTGCGTCTTTTTTGTACCAAGGGTATTTAATTGTACCAATTGCAAACAACTTGGTCACACTGCCGAGTTTTGTGACAACAAACCACGTTGTGGTAAATGTTTCGAAAGACATCGGAGGAATCCTGCCAGCAACAAGCCACAAAATGTGCTTATTGCGGTATGGCTCCTGCCCATGGTTTGCAAGATTGCCCGGTGTACAGAAAGCACACCAAAAAAGTGAAGCGCTCGTTGGTACAGCGCTCCAAGCAGACTTATGCGGAAATGGTTAAAGCGCAAGACACATCCGCCGATACCACTGCAAAGGCTGCTATTTCAGCTACCGTTCAAGTAAGTGATTATTATGATTCCATATGCATTGACGAATTGGACTCTGACGCAGCTGATATGGATGATTCTACGGAGTTACACGTTCCCGATAAGAGGAAGCAAACTGTCTTCCCGGGATTGCGCCGCAAGAAATCAAAAGTCATCCATAAAGCTTGCCCAAATCTGAAGGCAATCCGGGATTATTTAAAATCCCGAAGCAACCTGTCTTCACTGCTCCTTTGGATCCATCTTGCAGCAAGACATTCCCGCCATTGCCCAAAACCGATGTTTCCAAGAAACATCCGGCTAGGAGAATCAATGAAAGAAAAACTACAATTCGTTCTTCCCAAAAAAGAACTCCGTCCAAGCGAGGATTGATCTCCTTTAAGGACCTTATGGACCGTTTTTTGAATTTATTCAATATTCCGAATTCACTGAGGCCAATCATTGACCTCTTTATACCAACAGTGGAAAGTTATCTGAAGCAATTGACTGTTTCATGGCCCCTTCTTGCAGGAATTGTATCTTTCGATGGATAATACGGCTATTACACAAGATACAATCACTGTGCTGCAGTGGAACTGTCATAGTCTTAAAAATAAATTAGACGTGTTCAAGTTTTTGTTTCGCAATTCCGATTGCGACATATTTGAATCAACTGATGTTCTTCCACCGCTGGATGAATATCGATTCCTTACCGAAATAATTAAAAAAAAGTGCACTAGAAGCTCAGAAACGACGCGTTCCAAGTACATATGTCATAAGAAGACCAGCCACTCCTGGATGGGATGATGAATGTACTAAGTTGTATTCTGAGAAATCTGATGCCTTCAAGGCCTTCCGTAAACACGGAAGGTCTGAGCTTTTCGAAGAGTATTTGAGGCTTGAAAGAAAGCTCAAAAATCTTCTCAAGGCTAAAAAACGTAGCTACTGGCGACGTTTTGTCGAGGGACTATCGCGAGAAACCTCAATGACAACACTTTGGAAAACGGCCCGCAACATGCGGAACCGCACTTCCATCAACGAGAGTGAAGAATACTCCAACCGATGGATATTCAACTTCGCAAAAAAGGTCTGTCCAGATTCCGTACCAGCAGAACCGCTATTTCGAGAATCAGTCACTGATCCCGATTCTTTGGGTGGACCATTCACAATGCTGGAACTTTCTATGTCTCTTCTTTCATCGAATAACTCTGCTCCGGGATGCGATAACATCAAATTCAATCTTCTAAAAAAACCTCCCAGATATCGCAAAAAGACGATTGCTTAACCTGTACAACTGTTTCATGGAGTACAACATTGTGCCACCTGAATGGCGACAGGTCAAAGTAATAGCTGTTCAAAAGCCTGGGAAACCAGCGTCTAATCACAATTCATACCGACCGATCGCCATGCTATCGTGCATGAGAAAATTATTGGAGAAAATGATCCTCTCAAGATTCGACCATTGGGTCGAGCAAAATGCATTACTGTCAAATACTCAGTTTGGATTTCGTAAAGGTAAAGGAACAAACGATTGTCTAGCGTTGCTTTCTTCAGATATACAACTGGCCTTTGCGCACAAGGAACAATTGGCTTCAGCATTCTTGGATATTAAGGGCACTTTTGATTCAGTTTCCATTGAAGTATTGTCAGACAATCTGCACAGTAATGGACTACCTGTATTTTTAAATAATTTCTTGTACAATTTGTTGTCAGAAAAACAAATGAACTTCACACTCGGCACTCTGACAACTTCCAGAAATAGTTACATGGGCCTTCCCAAGGATCATGTTTAAGTCCCTGCTTTATAATTTCTATGTTAAAGATATTGACAATTGTTTGGAAGGACAATGCACGCTCAGACAACTTGCAGATGATGCCGTGGTCTCTCTAAGAGGTCCATGTGCAGATGTTTTGCAAGGGCCATTGCAAAGTACCTTAGATTCTGGCTGTTTGGGCCAGACATTTAGGGATCGAGTTTTCACCGCAAAAAACTCGGTTGTGTTTACTAAGAAGCGGTCCCTGCTCAACTGAAACTAAAACTATTGAATGATGACATCAACCAATCTTTATCTTCTAAATACCTTGGGGTCGTGTTTGATTCCAAATGTACCTGGAAACTCCACATTGAGTATTTGATACAAAAATGCCGGAAAAGGATCCATTTTCTACGTTCTATCTCCGGAACATGGTGGGGTGCTCACCCGGAAGACCTCATCAAACTCTATAGAACGACTATTCTCTCTGTTTTAGAGTACGGCTCTTTCTGCTTCCTCTCAGCAGTTGATTGCCACCTGATCAAATTGGAACGAATTCAGTATCGTTGTTTGCGTATTGCCCTTGGCAGCATGCATTCAACGCATAACATGAGCCTGGAGGTGCTTGCTGGAGTCACTCCTTTAAAGCCCCGTTACTGGGAGCTCTCACTTAGAATACTCATCAAATGTGTAACAAGTAACACACTTGTTCTAGATAACTTCGATAATATGCTTGAACTAACTTGCCGTTCAAGATTCCTGAGAGTATATCTCAACTACATATCATTGTTGTGTCTCGATATGAGATACGTTCTGAAATAGACTGATGAATTACATACAGTGTGCTGAATTATCACTTTTGCTTCTTAATTATTACTTAGTGTGTAATGTATATGTCATTTGACAAGCTATTAATGTAGCATCAGTATATAAATATACAAATGTATATGTATGCAAATTGGAGTTGAAATATAAACCAGCAGTAATGAACTGGGGTCATTCCTGTTCTGACGTCAACCAATTTAGTTATTATTTCAAGGTGTTATCCTGAAAGTTTCCCTCTGCAGTACTTATCAAGTGGCGACGAGGTAAAAAGTTATTGAAACGTGCTTATTGACGAACGCTGAGCAACTTTGGTTAGTGGTGATTTTGGTGCGGTGGCCCGGAGGATAATCTGCATAACTACGGCGTATATACAGGGTCATCGAACAACAAAAAAGAACGGATCGAACTGATTTCGGGTGCAGTGGTTTAGGACCTATTATCTCGCCTAATATTGAAGTTGATCTGCCGCTAATTTGTTGAAGTTTCGTTCGGCGGGGTCGGTGGCCATTGAAACGCGAAAGTGAGTAAAGTGGAAGTTAAGCTAATTTTCATATCTACGAACTATCTTTCGTTGCTTGTTGCCGCCATAGAAGTATTTTCGGACAAGTGATGATAAAAAACTAATGTAAATTGACCTTGAGACAATAGAAACTGTTTGACACAATATAAGTTGTGTTACAATAGCCGTGGTGTAACAATAGCCGGGGTGTAACAATAGCCGTAGTGTAACAATAACGTAACAATAGCTGTTGTACAAGAATTGCCATTTTTTTATTACGCGGCTAGTTAGCGAACAGTGAAGCGCGGTGTGCGCGGTTGTTGAACTTTATAAAAAAAAAAAGTTTTAAACAAAAACGATTGTTTTTTGAAGAATTGTAATAGAAAAGTATTAACGTTTTTATTTCTGTATCGTTAATAGGAACAGTGTACGTTAACGCCGAAGTTGACGCTGATTGGCATCCATACACTCTGCTCAGTGGCGAGAGCTTTGGTCATCGGCGATAAGGACTCAGGCGACAGGTGAAAATCGGGTGAATAGACGAAACTGTGGTTGGACAAATCTCCGCCGCATCCTATTCGCTAGCTAACTGGCTAGTGCGAGTTGAAGTTGGCAGATATCTGGTAAGCTACCTCCTTATTTTTGCGCATTTTATTTGAATCGCTTTTGTGATGGCTTTGACAACCATTATGGAGCCATATAGGAAAGGTACTCCTTTTAATGAATGGGCCGAGCGATTGGCCTCTGTTTTTCGATTAAATAAAATTAAAGACGAAGATAAAAGATTATTTTGCCACTTTGTGTGGACCAGCTGTGTACAGTGAAATTAAAATGCTATTTCCCAATCATAAATTTGAAGATATCGATTATACCGAAATGATACAAAAGTTGAAAAGTAGATTTGACAAATCTGAATCGCATATGATTCAGAGATTTAAATTTAACCACCGTGTGCAGCAGCCAGATGAAACAATAGAAGATTTGCTCTTTCTGTAAAGCTGCAGGCGGAGTTTTGCTCTTTTGAAAATTTTAAACAAAAAGCCATCCTAGACAGAATAATAACAGGAGTTAAAGATAAAGCATTACAGCAACGGCTGTTGAGTGAGTATAATTTAACATTGCCGAATGCCGAAAAACTGGTAGTTACTTGGGAAATGGCATCCAGCAATGCAAAAAAGATAGGGTCTAGTGACAATTTCGGACAGATTGCTTCCCTTCGGCAGCGGGGACCAGCTGGTTTAGCATTCAAAAAGCTTGCTGAAGCATATCAGCTAGCAGGTCAAAGTCATTCGAGGGGTCCAGTAAAGAGTCGGTTAGGATACCAGCAACAAAATGGCAGCGACCGTATAATCGTCAGAAACAATTAAGCTGGAACAAAGGGTCCCTGAAAAACAGAGAATTCAGTGAAGACAGAACTTGCGATTTTTGTGGCGTGAAAGGGCATTTGAAACGTAAATGTTTTAAATTAAAAAACCTAAAAGGGACTCGGTACAATTTGTTGATGAATGGAAAACGGAGAACGGCATTGACAGAGATGGAGACAGCAGCATTAGTGGACTATTCAACCGACTTAGGACTGACAAATCTGATAGTGAGGACGACGACATGGACGCAGGTGAATTTGAATGCATGATGGTATCCTCAATCAATAGAATTAACAATCCTTGTTTAGTGAACTTATTGGTCGAGGGGAAAGAATTAAGTATGGAGGTAGATTGCGGGTCTTCGGTTTCAGTCATGGGTAGAAATCAATATTTCCGGAGATTTTCCAAACCCCTAAGCAAATGCAAGAAACAACTGGTAGTAGTAAATGGTAATAAGTTGGATATAATGGGTGAAGCAAATGTTTTAGTTACTTTTAGGGGAAAATCTGAAAATGTACAGCTTCTAGTAATCAATTGCGAGAATGAATTCATTCCACTGCTAGGCAGAACCTGGCTGGATGTATTTTTTGGTAATTGGAGGGATTTCTTTTCTGGTTCTATGGCAATAAATGGGATAGTGGAACATAATGCTCACACAACAATAAATGAAGTTAAACAGAGGTTTCCAAATGTATTCAAAAAGATTTTCGACACCCATTGATGGATAAGTGAAGCAGAGCTCGTATTGAAAAGACGAATCACCTATATTCAAAAAGGCTTACAATGTACCTTATCGATTACGTGATAGAGTTACTGATTATTTGAATCGTTTAGAGCGAGAAGGTGTAATTACTCCAGTCAAGTTTAGTGAATGGGCATCTCCAATTGTCATTGTTATGAAAAGGAACAATGACATACGACTTCTAATAGATTGTAAAGTGTCGATAAATAAACTGATCATACCCAATTCGTACCCTTTGCCAACAGCTCAAGACTTATTTGCTGGTTTGGCAGGCTGCAGGGTGTTTTGCTCGCTTGATTTGGAAGGGCATATACTCAACTATCATTAACAGAAAAATCTAGAAAATTTATGGTTATAAACACGATAAAGGGACTTTTTATTTACAACAGGTTGCCACAAGGGAGCTTCCTCGAGCGCAAAGCGATATTTCAGCAAGTGATGGATCAAGTGTTGGACGGTTTGAAATATGTATATTGTTATTTGGACGATGTGTTAATCGCAGGTGTTAACTTTAATGACTGTAGAGAAAAGCTTTTATTGGTGTTACAAAGGTTAAAAGATGCAAACATTAAAGTTAATTGGGAGAAATGCAGATTTTTTGTCGCAGAGCTTGAGTATCTCGGTCACGTTTTAAGTGAGAAGGGTTTGTCTCCATGTCCAGATAAAATCTCGACAATACAAAAGGCAAAGGCCCCTAAAAACACTACTGAATTGAAATCCTTTTTAGGATTAATAAATTATTATAATAAATTTATTCCTCATCTTTCTTCCAAGTTGTATTATTTATACAACTTGTTAAAAAAAAATGTTAGGTATGATTGGGATGAAAATTGTGACAAGGCTTTTGAGATTGGTAAAAAATCCCTGCTGGAAGCAAATTTTTTGGAGTTCTATGACCCGAAGAAACCAATAGTCATAGTGTCGGATGCTTCGAGCTATGGACTGGGTGGAGTTATTGCTCACGAAGTGGATGGAATTGAAAAGCCTGTGTACTTTACGTCGTTTTCCCTGAATTCTGCTCAAAAATCGTACCCTATTCTTCATTTAGAGGCTCTGGCGTTAGTATGTACGATAAAAAAATTCCATAAATATCTTTATGGCCAGCATTTTAAAGTTTTACGGATCATAAGCCCCTAGTTGGAATTTTCGAAGGAAGGAAGAATTCTATATTTGTGACTAGGATCCAGCGATTTGTTATGGAATGTTCAATTTACGATTTTGACATATTTTATAGACCTTCAAGGAAAATGTGGAACGCGGATTTTTGTTCTTGATTTCCCCTGGACCAACCGATACCAAATGGTTACGATATTGAACATGCAAAAAACATAAATTTCTCAAATGAGTTTCAAATTGATTACATAATAATTGCAAAGGATGAATTTGACAGGATGAATTTCTAAAAAAAGTTATGTTTTCATGCAGCATGGCTGGCCAAAGCGAGTCGAAAGACAGTTTGTGAATGTGAATGTCTCATGTATCAGGGGCGAGTGGTTATACCACGTAAAATGCATAAAGACATACTAAAATTAATTCATGCCAATCATAATGGGGTTGTTAAAATGAAGCAATTAGCACGACGTACGGTGTACTGGTTCGGCATAAATAGTGACATAGAAAGGTTTGTGGCTCAGTGTGAAACATGTGGTTGTATGGCAATAGTACCGAAGAAAACAATAACGTCTAAATGGACACCTGCCAAAAGGCCTTTCAGTAGAATACACGTGGATTTTTTCTTTTTCTCTAGCCATACATTTTTGTTAATAGTAGATAGCTTCTCTAAATGGATAGAAGTAGATTGATGAGAAAATGGAACGGATTGTCCAAAGGTGGTTAAGAAATTAGTAGCATTTTTCGCGCGTTTTGGATTGCCTGACTGTTTAGTATCTGATGGAGGTCCTCCATTCAATTCTGGTTCTTTGTATTTTTTGAAAAACAAGGCATAGAAGTTCTTAAAAGTCCACCCTATAACCCGGCAAGCAATGGACAAGCCGAAAAGGCTGGTTAGACGGTGAAAGAAGTTTTAAAAAGTTTTATTTGATCCAGAGGTTATGCAACTAGATTTGGAGGACCAAATTAATTTATTTTGTTTAATTATAGAAATACCTGCTTAACGGAGGATGAGAAATTTCCATCCGAAAAAGTTTTATCATACAAGCCAAAGACAATTTCTTGACCTAATTAATCCAAAGATGAACCAAAAAATAAAATTTCAAATAAAATTGATCACCAAATGATGATTCCTTAGGTAAACCCAGTTCGGTGAACAAAAATGATCCTCTGGCAAATTTGATGAGTGGCGATACTATATGGTATAAAAACCATAATCCTCATAACCCAGCCAGATGGTTAAAAAGCAATATTTATAGCGCCAATTTCTCGACATGTTTTCAGGTGGAAATTGGAAGCGATGCGAACAACAACTCATCGCACACATAAATTCGACCGTTTATTGAACCGACCGTGCCGGATCGACCTAACTTGATGCTCCCTATGACGAATACTCGTAGTATGACTAGAGCAATCGGCGAGTCAGCTGAGATGCCTACACCGGACATTAGTTGTGAAGATCCTGGAGCGGATGCTGGGGAAGCCAACTCGCTCGAGGCGGAAGAGAAGGATGGAGAGTACAACGCCTATTGAATTAAGGCGTTCGAAACGATCTAGGATGAAGCAAGACCGATCCGGATTTCGTGTATTTTAATTAGAGTTTGAAGTGTGAATAATTGTCCGTTCGGATTGAAAGCGACAGTTAGAGAAGAACTTGCGTAAGGGTAAAGGAGTTGTTGTGTCTCGATATGAGATACGTTCTGAAATAGACTGATGAATTACATACAGTGTGCTGAATTATCACTTTTGCTTCTTCATTATTATTTAGTGTGTAATGTATATGTCATTTGACAAGCTATTAATGTAGCGTCAGTATATAAATATACAAATGTATATGTATGCAATTTGAGTTGAAATATAAACCAACAGTAATGAACTGGTGTCTTTCCTGTTCTGGACGTCAACCGATTTAGATATTATTTCAAGGTGTTATCCTGAAAGTTTCCTCTGCAGTACTTATCAATCATCAGATCTTTGTCTTCCGTGTCATAATCCCCTCGAGTTCACTTCACCAACGACAGTTCCTCAATTGTATACGATCTGTCCATGAAACATGCTATTCAAGGAAAACCAGATCATCTTCGACAAATATCTATTCCCTCACTTTTTCTGAAAAATATGAACATGTCAATTGCATCAACAGATATTTCACTGATGGTTCTCGCATCAACGGATCCACTGGCTTCGGTGTTTTCAATGTAACTTCAACCACCTTCCAAAAACTTCAGTAACCGTGTTCGGTTTATGTTGCTGAGCTGGCAGAAATTAACTTCGCTTTGGGGATAATTTCCAATCAGCCCGTAGACCATTATTTCATCTTCTCGGATAGTCTTAGTTCTATCGAGGCACTCCGGTCGATGAAACCTGTTAAGCACGCATCTTACTTTCTTACAAACATAAGAGAGCAGATGCGTGTTTAGGTCGAAAGATCATTCAAGATTACCTTTGCTTGGGTCCCTTCTCACTGCTCAATCTACGGCAATGAGAAGGCAGACTCGCTGGCAAAGGTGGGCGCACAGGAAGGTGAGGTTTATGATAGACAATTCTCGAGCAACGAGTTTTTCCCATTAGTCCGTCAGAGTCCGTCTTCAAAGTTGGCAAAGAAATTGGACACACAACGAACTTGGACGGTGGCTATTTTCTATAGTTTCAAAAGTTTCTGGGCGATTCAGAGGTGAGGACTTAAGTCGAGGCTTCATTCGCGTGATGTCGAGACTTATGTCTAATCACTATTCACTAAACGCACATATGTACAGAATAAACCTTGTCGATAGCAACTTATGTAGGTGCGGAGCCGGTTATGATGACATCGATCACGTAGTTTGGTCCTGCTCGGAAAATGACGCCTCCAGAGAGCAATTATTGGATACCCTAGCGGCCCGAGGTAAACAACCCTTCAGAGAAGTTCGAGGTGTTTTGGGAGATCGTGATGTGGTCTATATGCAGGCCATTTATAGTTTTCTTTGTGCTTCTGATATCAAAATCTAATAGTTTGTTTTTTTTTCTTTCTTCAAAGTTTTTTTTTGTGTTTAGTCTCTGCTTTCTGTTCCATAGAGCACCATAGCTCTTGCCATCCGGAAGATGCTCCCAATCGAACCATTTCTCGAGCACGACGACACGCCACATCGTCCCTGACGCCAAATACCCGGATGAGAAGGTGAAATTCCCTGATCCAAAATCCTTAGCCCCGTCCATCCTTAAACATTGTAAACTAACCTCGAGTCACCACGAGTACGCTGGCTTCTACCCCTCTCTTACTAACTGAAAAAATAAATGATATTGATTGTATATATCGCAAAGAACCATGGCTCCGTAAAGTGTTATACACGCCTGAGCCTACCAAATAAACGAACTTGGAAAAAAAATTGCTTGATTGCAAAGTAAGGGAGTCATGGCTAGTGTAAAAAGTTTTCATTTCAGTGGACATGTAAGAACTATGACTTTCTAACTCCATACACTAGCTGAATTATCTTATCAGGTGTCACCTCAGTTTATCTGCTTTTTTTCAGAAACGACATTTTAGTTTGACTAAAAAAACTTCTATATTTGTGTGGTTTTTCAGAATTATACGGATATTTTTGCGTGTGTTGATAAAAATTGGTATTGTGCGTCTCTATAAGAAAACCAAAAAAACAATAGGCAAAATCATTGATTTATATGAACTTTCGAAGTGTCAAAAAAAGAGTTGTGTCGGAAATGCACGAAACCATCGATATAGTTTTCGCATATCCCTAGTGCACAAAAAAAGGCAAAAATCTTCAGAGGAAGTGGTAACACTGGCGGAGACAGAGGTGGGGCACCACACGATGCAATCACACCATTGTTCTCAACGGCTATTATTCTTGCACCAAGCGGTGGCCCACCAAATAACAATAGCCGGCTCCGCCAGTGAGTGGTAACGCACATAAATGAGTGCAAACGAATAACATATTGGGAAATATCTCCCTGAAGTGCTATTTCGACCTTTCCAATGTGCATTTCTTACTATAATTTCGAATGCACGTGAAATGCACCATTGACACTAGGGGGAATAATATATTTTTATTGTACCCTGTTAACCTTGGCGAAGCCGCGGGTTCGTAAGCATTCACAAAATATATTTGCTATACTTAACTTAACTTAACTGAAATGGTTGAATACCATCTGTTGTTGCATATTTGTAAGAAGCAAAATAAATAGGTGTTTAATCTTAGTCCTTAGAACAAAAATAATAAAGTTTCACAGCTTGAATGTTTTTCAATTCCATCTTTATCATTTCATAAATCATCGAAATTCGGCCATTCGAAATATTCCAAAATTATATTTTTATTTCCCGGCGATGATGTCATTCAACATAGGCAACTGGTATCCTGCCGAGTGCCAAATGCATACATAGTTTCCTTTTACAAGTCAAATAACACACAAAGAGAGTGTAACAGACAGCTGACGAAATAACTTACCTATCGATGGAAATGGCCATCAAGGTGAAAACGGACGCACATATGCTGAGTATTGCCACGAACTGTGATATTTTGCAGTAGAGGTTGCCGAATGGCCAGTCAAGATTCAGCATGTAGGTGTAATTGAAAGTGACGTTCAGTGTCGAAACCATCGCATCAGCTATCGATAAATTCACTGCCAACAACGAGAAAAGCAATAGAAAGTGAATAACATTTTCCAAAGTCATTTACCCCTCTCCTATGAAACAGGGACCACCGAGCCCTCGAACCCACTTACCGAGGAAGTAGTTGGTCACAGTTCGCATTCGTTTGTGGGCCAGCACAATCCATACCACGACGAGGTTGCCCACCGTTGCGACGATGACCATGCAGACGAACAGCAATGTCCAAAGCACTTGTCGCCAAACCGGAAGTATGAAGGTGATCTCCAGTGTCGTACTGCAAATAAAACATGGCCAAGAAAATAAATAACAGCATAAAGTCAGATGTCAATGAATCCGGTACTTGAAACTAGAGTAGAAATACTTCAACCAGATGTTACAATTGCTTACAGGATTCAGGTGAGTTACCCGCTCATCGCAGTTTAAATGCACATGTTTAAAGTGACAATAAAGTTTCATCTATTAGGTCAGAATGCATGGTATTTATCATGTTGCGTGAAATGCAGCGAACAGAGTTATTGTTTTCTAGGGAAAACAATTGATTCAGTTTAATGCTTAGCAGTTATACTTACTTTGTGACATTATTTCCGTACGTGGTGGAGAGCGTGGAGTAGAGTGAGTTATCGTTGAAATGGAACGAATAATTCGAGTATTCATATTTATCACTAATGTTGTTCACACTATTATATCCGAAAGGTGTTGTATGTGCATCGTTTAACATTTTGCGTTTCACAACTGACTGTCCAACGGTTTTATCTCACAGATCAACACGGAATGCATTTGCTGTTGATAGGTTGTACATTATTATTAATACAGGTACATTGTATATCTAGCGTTTCCTATTTTATCAAAGCCAATACTTTAAAGTTGTTCTGAAAAGAGAGGAAAATAGATAACATTTATTACTTTATGGAATAGGTTATTAGAAGGCTCTCACCTTCTAAACGTCTTCTGTATCATTTGGATATTAATTGTAAACTGTTGAGGAGGTTTTGCGCCCGCTTGAGTGAGAGCTAATGAATTTCTAATTGTTCAACTCAAGCGGGCTTTTCCCTGCTCCCATAAATTAATAAATTAATTAATTACAAAAAAGGCTTAAGTACTGTACCCCAAAAGTTGTTTGTGTAGATTAAAGGGTTGAATCAAGAATATTTACTGAAGAATAGCTAGGCAATTTCATTTGTTTTTGTTATGCAGAAAACCGAATGTGCTACTGTAAAACCTCTTTTTACGATTTCTTCTTTCACGCTTCCTCTTGTTACACTCAAAATTCTCCCTCTTTTATGTCCTATAGGAGCGATCAAAAATTTCCAATTATTTGTATGAGGCAAATTTGAATTAGTTTCAGAAGTTATTTTACATATTAAATAACTAAGTAGTTATGCTGTGAAACTTGGAGAAATGTATAGGTTTGAAGGAACAAATGTTTATTATTATTCCAACTTGAAACGGGTACACAGTCTTTAAGGGTTGAAAAAGATTATTCGTCCAACGTTTCGGCACGGCCTTTGAGACTTCTTCAGGGGAAAAATAATATTTGATTGTTCCTTTTCTGATGTTGGGTGTAACATTAACAGTCTGGTATGGATATTTGTGGTACATTACTTCGGAAACACTTAATTCGAACATTAATAACACTGACAGACGACGAAATTTTTAAACCCCAATGATGGCGATTTTTTCGAAGACACACATTTACATCTTTCTTGCGGGAAGCTCACCATAAAATCTCCATTCTGGCGGGGCACAGGCACGGTACCATTTCTTGGATTACGTTCCACTGTCACATAGTCCTTCATTAACACATATTGGTTCCCAATGTCAGGCGTCACAAGTTTCTAGGTTTTGATCGACTGAGTTTCAACTGTCACTATATTTGCTCAAAACAAGCTGCATTCGACGGGGAATCCACCCACATAGCATCCAACTACCAACAACCATCCAACAACCTTTTAATCCTTTCATATCACAAACATATTTTGCTCTATACAATTTATTCTTACAGTTATGATTTCTAGTTTCCTAAATTGGTGGATTTTGTGTATCGTTATGACGTCAACAAGTAAATTGAATTAATATCAAGTGCGGTTGCACAGCATGAGCATGATGAAAATATCTCACCGATCCTATTCTCACTCAACAATTAACAATCGACAAAGAATCTCGATGATAGGTTCTCGATGAATAAACATTCTTGAAACGTTTTCAATTAAGCAGCAAATATTAATATTTGGGAAGTCGAAATCAATTTGATACCTCGCCCGATGCAAAGCTGACTTAAATGTTCAATAAACATCCAATGGAGTACCTATCACAGCCTGCATGAGTAAATATTTAACCTGTCTATATGCCTCCGCTGCGTGGAACATAAAAAATCTCTTAAACCGTCACTCCAGCATCCATCCGTGCCCGCGCGGTGTGGTCTTGAACCAGCAGAAACGAAAATAAATCACGCAACTGTTTCGGGTGGAAATCGCTGCCCGCTTTGATGGACCAATTGCGTAAACGCTGACTAGACGATCGAACCACTCGACTCCAACTTGGGATCAACGAATCTAGTTTGTATAGATTCACAAAAAATCATTTCCCGTCTGTGCGCTAACTATTGTCGAATTCGTATAAAAAATGAGTTAAATCTAACACATCGAACCTAAATTTTACCGCACTTTTGTTAAGTTTTACATATTACATTCTCTTTTTTTAACTTACCGTTTAAAGTATAAGTCAATTTCTGGATCACGTGAGTCCAGTAAGCAAAAGAGTAAATTTAAAAAAAATCTTTTTCGTTTGCAACGACCATAAGTGTTGTGTCCAGTCGCATTTTGGATCAACATCAAGTTGATATTAGCGCAGTTTCCCTAGTTTTTCAAATTATCCGATATGAACATGTATTATATGTCCCAAAGATTTTTTTTAGAAAATGTTGGTAGTACACAGAGTTGTCTTACACACTCTGACAGAGAAGATTTCCTGGCAAAGGATGTTCCCACAATTTCGAAGCCAAACTCGGTATTCCATCTGGTATGAGACTATTCTTCGCTTCCAGTATCCACACGATAATTGTCATTGGTTGCTGATACAAGCGTAAAAGACACATTTTCGTTAGGCATCAGCAGTAAGGTGGATGAAATCAGGCTCAAAGGTGGTTCGAATCACCAACATTGCTCCACAGGCGACCAAGGATCAAATGTAAAACCTCTCTGTGCACGTCAGTAAGATTGATGAGTTTCGTCTGTATCCAACAATTCGCGACGTTTCCTGCCTGGTGGTGTCCCGAATTTGCTATGTGAAGTACTTTGAGAACAGCTGCGTAAGCGTGGCCCAGCACCTGACCAATAATACGGTATTTACAAGGCTCTAGGAATGATCAATCAAAGTTAATTGTCTATTCATTCATTTCATTTATTTAGTTTACATCTAAACAGATAACACTGAATCCACAATTTGACGCCACAATACCATCCTTATCCCGGCACATTTCGGCTCGCAGCACGAAGCCTTTGCGGGATGCGTTGAGCTTCTGATAGAACTTGCGTGTTTCTTGAAAACGGCACAGCTGTTCCATCTCCTCGCACTCCGCTTCTTCCAGGCGGCGTTTCTTCTCTTGAAAAAGGCGGGTCTGCCGTCTCTGCTTCCGTCTATAACCTTCCACGTTCTGCCGGGTACCTTGCTGCAGGGCGGCCGCCCGCGCTGTGTCCTTCTCCTCCAGAATCTGTCTGCACTCTTCGTCGAACCAATCGCTCCGTCGACTACGACCCATATACCCGACGTTGCGTCGTTAATGGCTGCTTTGACTATATTCCAGCAGTCCTCAAGAGGGGCCCCATCGAGCTCACCCTTTTCCGGCAACGCTGCCTCAAGATGCTGCGCGACATCAGGTTGCTTCGGTCGCTCTAGGTCGTATCGCAGCGGTCATCGGTACCGAACATTGTTGATGACGGATAGTTTTGGGCGCATTTTAACGATCAACAGATAGTGGTCAGAGTCGATGTTAGCGCCACGATATATCCTGACGTCGATAAAGTCGGAGAAGTGCCGTCCATCAATCAGAACGTGGTAAATTTGTGATTCTGTCTGCAGTGGTGATCTCCAGGTGTACCGATACGGGAGATTGTGTAAAAAGTAGGTGCTACAAATGGCCATATTCTTGGAGGCGGCGAAATCAATTAGTCGTAGGTCGTTTTTGTTCGTCAGCCGGTGAGCGCTGAACTTTCCAATAGTCGGTCTAAATTCCTCCTCTTGGCCAACCTGAGCGTTCAAGTCTCCTATGATGATTTTGACGTCGTGGCTTGGGCAGCTGTCGTACTCACGTTCCAGCTGCGCGTAGAATGCGTCCTTATCACCATCAGTGCTTCCGGAGTGTGGGCTATGGACGTTGATTATGCTGAAGTTGAAGAACCGGCCTTTGATCCTCAACTTGCACATTCTTTCATTGATTGGCCACCACCAGATCACGCGCTTTTGCATATCGCCCATCACTATTGTCTATTTTTCGGAAATTGACCACCCGACATGGACATAAAGTTGCAATTTTCTGAAAAACTCCGATGTAAATAAGTACACTATGTGGAAGGATTTGATTTGAAAAATGTATTTGAAGTAACCACTTTCCTTCGATGGGACTCGAACCTATGTCCCTCAGTACGCTAGACTGGTGTTAATAATCAAATGAGCTACGAAGGATCTATGTCTGTCTTTGCAACTTAGCGGCTACTGAATAAGCACGAGATTCCCAAATCGGACGCATAGTCGAAACACTCACAAATCTTTTTCCAAACCAACACTTCCGCATGTGTGTAGTCGACATTCATATTAGAATGTGCGTGAGTATTTAAATTGTCTGGCAGGCTAGACACATTCTTCATCAGCAAATGTACTGATCAAGTAGAGGTTGTATGTGTGTCATTGCCAGTCGGTAACCTAGTTCAGACTATGAGTGCTATGCGACTATGCGTCCGATTTAGAAATCTCGGGTCCACTCAGTAGCCGCTAATTTGCGAAGGTCCTTAGTAGGTTAGTTGGTTAAAAGCACCAGTCTAGCGTACTGAGGGTCATGGGTTCGAGTCCCATCGAAGGAAAGTGGTTACCTCCGTTACACAAATCAAAATCTCTAGAAATGGCTGCCAACGGTTCATTGGTTCCGGGACAACAGAGGTCCGACCAAGCTGCCCCAGGAGGTCGTAAATCGCATCAACGGAATGGTATCTAATCAAGTGATGAAAACCATTGATGCAAAGTTAGACGAGAATAATCTTGTGGACTACCCACCTTTGCCAGTTAATTTTTACGCGAAGAAAATCGAGGAAACAATTTGTTTTTCGACAAAGTCACTCGCGGTTTTCTGGAACCTCTTCGTAATAATGTACGTGCTATTAATTAGCTGCATTGAATGAGTACAGTGGTTTGGATAAGAAAGCGGTTTGGATGCATTTTCTTATATATTTAGTCGACTTTTCCAGAATAAATTTCATGCTCGTTGAGCAGTAAATAGTAACTAATAAGTATTTATTTTGTTAATTTTTTATTTATTTATTTTGCTTATTTTTAGTAAAATGAAAAAGCAGTAAAATGAAAAAGAAGTTATAGTAAAATGAAGCTTGAGCTTGAGCTTGATTGACTACTCGTAGTTGCTACTCCATTATGACCAGATCAGCTGTTCTTGCACAGGGAACCAACAGATGTTTGCTTGGGACTAGCACACATCTTCAATGTACAAGTACTGGTGATCTCATTTGTTAGGTCATACTGGCGCCTGCCACGTCAGAATGCAAGTCAATGTAGGGAAGAGGGAGGAAATGATGATGCAATCACTCGCCCACTGCAAGCCGAATATACCTCTGCACTTGCCACGAGTTCATGCGGAATTTGTTGGAATTTTTGGGTTAGGTTCGAGAGGCAGAGGTCCGCCTTGGTTAACGAGCTGCCAATGTGATAGATAGGAGAAAGCAACTGATGGAATTTCTAATTGGATGTAGGAAACGAGCTCTACAGTTCATTTCCAATTCTAGCAGATTACTGGTAGAATACTCAAGTTGAAGTTATAGGAATAGTAATGGAAACGGTATGGAATCCATTTCCAGTTCTAGCGATTGCTAGAACATGAGAAATATAGAGAAAGATACAAAGTAGGAGAATGGAACGGACCTGGGATTGAACCCACGACCTCCTGCGTAACTAATCTTTCTAAACCTTTCTAAAGGTGTGACAAGATGAGGGAAAATCTTTCCCGAATAGTGTTACGACTCAAGTGATAATCGAATTCATTTGAGCAGCGATTGAAAATACTGCACATGCTCAAAAATGGTTCTTTTTGCCCGTATTTCGTGCGGGCACCGCGGAGGAAAAAGAATTGTCTAGAACGAAGGCCTTGTTGGCTGACATTGAAATTCAGCTGGGCAAAAGAGGAAGCGAGTCAATGTTCAGAAGTAAAAGGTCTGCTACAAATAACGCACGGACAGTATCACCGCGGACGCTTATTAAACCTAGCTCAATTAACCTACAGCGTCATAACACAGTCAGGGTTTCTTCTCGAGAGGTGACGTAAAGCGAGCCGTACTGATTTTATACGGGAAATATTATTCTGATAGTAAGGTGCCCAAACTACAGATGAATATTCTAAAGATGGTCTTACTAAACAACAATATAGAGCCTTTAAACAGTGGTCATCATCAAAATTCCTTGCTATTCGAAAAATGAAACTCAGTGTACGGGAGGCCTTAGAGATTATGTAAGCAACATGATCATTAAACGTCAGCTTAGTGTCTAATAATACACCTAGATCCTTGACAACAGTCTCTCTACGTAGTATGGTTGATCCAATAGTATAGTCAAAGGCAGTTCCTGAATGTTTACGAGAAAACGAAATGAAGGAGCATTTCTCTGGATTGAGAACCATACAATTCAGCTGATACCAGTCAGTGAAAAGATCCAACTGCGATTGCAAAAATAGTGTATCTTGTACACCGTTTACAATCCAAAATAATTTGAAGTCACAGGGAATAACGAAGAAACACAGTCACCAATTTTTATCGTCATTTTACAGTTTCCCAAATACAAACTGAGCCAACAGAGAATGGAGCCAAAGAATCCAGAGTAGTTGAATCAATTGAGTATCCCATTCGAAATCAATTAATTCTAATAAATCTAAATGGTTATTATACAGGTCGAAAATCAATCCTTCAATAAAATAACGAAAACTTTGTTTTATTTTATTTGCGGTAGCTTTATTTAATTATCCACCTGGTGATGTTGGTGACCTTCTGTTGTATTATGAAAAATTAGTATTTGGCCATGAGTCCGTAGTCCGATCCGACAAATTTTCTAAAGGAAATCAACTTGTTGCGAGTAAGTCGAATAAAAGTAAGTGCCTCAAAATGAGCTAGGCTCTTTCACGGGATTTGATTGAATTTGAAAATTTGAATTTTGGCAATAACCTCTTAGCTCATCGTCCGATACGGATAGGAAATTATATGATTTTTTTTTCTGAAAATTTGGAGGATCTCCCACTGGAAATATTCAAAATTAAGGTTCAGGCGAGCCGAGACTCTTTATGATACTCACAATCTATATCATTAGTATCAACAGTTAATAACAGGAAGGGGACATAAACCATTAAACCAACAACGATTTGAATTTGTTGACCATGTTTACTAAACCTAAACTCCACTTAACTAGCAGGAAGGTCCTTAAATTGCATTGCGCTTAGAAGGAGTGATTAAATGGCAATAGATCAAGTAATTGATTGGACAGAGAAAACCGCCCAACTAAAAAACCGTATCTATCTACTAAAGAACCGTATCTATTGATACAGACAATAATCATGAAACGCTTCAGGTTAGCTTTAATGAAATCTCAGAAACAGTAGATACCTATCTGACCATAAAGAGTTGGAAAAACTATTCGAAGGCTGCACTCATATCGCTTCTTAGAAGTAGTATGCCAAGTAACACTGAAAGACAGCTAGACGAAAAAGCAGATGTACTGAGTATTGTATTGAAAGAATGTGTAAATAAACTTGTTATGGTTAAAAGCATAAAGTGCAGCAACAGAAAAAAATGGTATACGATAGAGTTGAAAGGTTTGCAAATGGCAAGGAATGAAGCATACAAAAAAGCATGTGAGAGTTGGGAGGAAGTAGACTGGCAACATTATAAAGTTGTAAGGAACGAATATTCGTACTCGATTAGGAAAGCAAAGGCAGAGTATATACAAAGGAAAATTGAGGTAAATAAAGGTAACAGCAAATTGCTATGGAAAACACTGAAATCATTGTGGAAAAGTAAGGGAAAAAATGCGAATAATATAAGTTTTAACGGAGGAAATGAAGCCAATGAGGAACAAATTTGTACAAAATTCAACGACTATTTCTTATATAGTATTCAAATAATACTATAGAAATAATAATACTATAGAAGATGTGCAAGACTGTTTTGAGAATGATTGCAACCAGTTTCCTGAGAGTTGGAATATGTTCCATCAGATATCGTATGAACATCTTTGTGAGGCTATTGGAAAAATAGGTAGTTCTTCAGGCATAGATAATGTCAATTTACAAGTACTCAAAGATTCTTTAGAAAAAACGGGACAATATCTACTGGACATAATTAATGAGTCTCTCATTCAGGGTAAGTTCCCTGGTAGTTGGAAACAATCAATAGTAATACCGATACCTAAAGTGAATGGAACTACAAAAGCGGAGGAATTTAGGCCTATTAATATGCTACCCGTTTATGAAAAATTGTTGGAAATTATTGTAAAAGAGCAACTGCTTGAATATTTGAACGAACATAACATTTTAATAAGTGAGCAATCAGGATTTAGACAAAACCATTCTTGTGAATCTGCCTTGAATTTATTATTGTACAAATGGAAGCGAATGATAGAAGAGAAGAAAACCATTATTGTGCTTTTTTTGGACCTCAAGCGTGCATTTGAAACTATATCTAGATCGATAATGTTAAAAACAATGAGACAATATGGAATTGGAGGAAACGTTCTCAAGTGGTTTGAATCCTATTTATCCAATCGGACTCAAGTATGCCAATATGGGAAGGCTTCTTCAGCACCGAAACTGGTACCTCTTGGTGTTCCACAAGGCAGCGTTCTAGGACCAATTTTATTTATTTTATATATTAATGACATGAAGAAAGCCATCCGTCATTGTGACATTAATTTGTTTGCTGACGACACAATAAGTGGCAATAAGAAAAATAAGGGAAGATATTAAATTGCTAAGCAAGTGGCTGAAAATTTAAACACTTAAATTAAATGTGCAAAAACAAAAGTGATGATTATAAGTAACAGAAAACAATTGAACTATTCCGAATTAAAAATTGACATTGATGGAACAGAAATTGAACAAGTTGAAATTTTTAAATATCTAGGAGTTTACATTGACAACAAATTAATATTTAAAGAACACATTGACAAGGGGGCCATCCAGAAACCACGTGGTCATATTTTTGAAGATTTTTAACCCCCCATGTGGCTTATCGTGGTCATTTGGCAGACCCCCCCCCTTTGACCACGTGGTTTTTTTCAAGTAATTTTTTTTAAAAACCTTATATAACTAAAACATATGGTTAATCCGATCAATTTTGAAGATGGACAATTTTAACTGATTCAAAATCAAACTAAACCCAGCATGGAAATTATAAATTTTCATGAATTCGAAAATTTTGATTATGTTATCATATTGTAATGTGTATCAGGTATTAGTATATCTAGAACTCGCACACCTTCGATGCATCAGGAGGAAACAAAAAAATGTGGACTCACGAATATGTTATAAAAATTTTGAGAAAAATTTGTAATGGTTTAGAAATATTCCAAAATATCCCTATATATATTTTTTTTAAATTTCTTTATTGGTGATTTTTTTTTTTAATAATTATGAAGTTTACCACTGAATATCCCTATAGATTCCTAAGAGTATTTGGGATATTCCGTAGCTCTGGAGGTACTGGAAATTCTTAAGATATATTAACCTCAGCGAAGCATCTGAACTGAACTGAAGGTTTTTCTAAGTGCATACAAGTTTCATTCAGAATCTCAATCTCTCTTCATTATGCCAAGATTCTATGATTCTAATCAGAACCGTAACACAATGTCCTTAATATTTCTTTGCCTGAATTATACAGTTTTGGCTTAAAATACAAGTTTTCATTTTAAATCTACAGTCTTTAATATCTTTGGGTTCCTTTTGGTATTCTAGAATTTATTGTTATATTTTGGTATTTAACCCTCTCAGGACGATTTTGTTATAAAGATTTAACGTACATATTTAGGAGTTTCCACTCGATCTTGCCAACACTAGTATAGAAAGAACTAAAAAGTCGTACTTTTTTCGGGTGTCATAGGCCAAACTGCCCTGAAGTACATATCCTCGAAAGTATCAAAAATCATGTCAAGAAACAAAATGTCCCATTATTACGGAGTTTTGAAACGATCCGATTAACCAAGTCCTGAGCGATATATCCGTGCATCGCTAAGCAGGTCCAACAGGTCCATTGAGCCGATGCGATTTCATTTATTACTTTCAAGACCTTCCATGAGTCGATGTTCTAAGATACGATATCGACTGAAATGAAAACTAAGGGGCTAAGGGCTAAGGCTAAGATGGTCAAATAACGCAGATACGCATCGACGTTGCGACCGACGCTGCGTTACCGGTTATTTTCGATGCACACCTACGTCTTTTCAACGCTGAGTTTGGTTCGGTTCTAAGATGCGCTTTGCGTTTAATGATTTGTATTTTTTACACCGCTATTGTTATTCACTAAAAACTTTTCGTATAAAAAAAGACCACGTGGTTCGAGAGCAACACCCCCCCCCCCCCCCCCCATGTGGCTTATCGTGGTCATTTTGCAACCCCCCCCCCTCCCACCATATATGACCACGTGGTTTCTGGACGGCCCCAAGTTAATTAAAAAAGTTGCTAAAAAATATGGAATGTTAGTCCGTTTGAAAAGCCAGTTGACATTTTGGAGTAAGATATTTCTTTACAAGACCCTGGTGGCACCACATATTGACTATTGTTCTTCCGTATTATCTCATTGCCAGTGATACACATCTGGAGAAATTGCAGAGATTACAAAACAAATTTATGCGGCACATTCTCAACTGTAATAAATACACTCCTGTCTTGTGCATGTTAGATGCCTTACAATGGCTTTCGATCAAAGAAAGAATTATATTTAACGTACTGACAATGGTTTATAAATTAAAATTCAATCTCTTGCCAGAATACCTGACGAATATTATTACATGTGGACGAAATATACATACATATAGTACTAGACAGATTGACGATCTACGAGTTGTTCCATTCACAATGACAAGTACACGAAAATCGGTTTATTATAATGGAATAAGGATGTATAATCAGCTACCAGATGAAATTAAAAGTGCAAGAAATATTTCGGAATTTAAAAAGAATTGTTCATTGTGGATTAAAGTTAGACATAGGTGAATAAGAAGATGAATTAATGTTAAGTGTTTATGTATATTATCAAATGATAAATAAATGAAATATTATTATTATTATTAAACCGGACTATCATGGGAGAGTTCTTTAAGCGTGAAGCTCGAAAACATGTTCTAAGTTATTCATTTTTTCGCTAAGACGGCTACCGGTACCACCAACGTTGTGACAATTCAATTTTCAGCATCCATTGCTGCACTATTCTTCTTGATCGAAACATCGCGATCATATGACAAAAATCTACCGAGTTCTGCTTTGTTATGCACTTTGATGCTTAATAGAGCTCAAGTTATTTAGACTAAATCTTGATAATATCAAAATGTATGATTCCCTCTTAGTGTTTACAAAATAAGACCAGTACAAATATTAAAACAAAAATATGTCTCCCCTTCCTCGGATTTTTTTTAGAATTTTAAGAATTTTCAAAAAAGTCTTTAGTAAATCCGAGGAGTTTTTGTTTTTTTTTTTAATTTTACACCGTGGTGCTGTCTTCAGAGTTCTCACAAAGATATAATCCAAATTCAGATACATAATGTATTTAGGGGCCCTCCTTAGCCGTGCGGTAAGACGCGGCTTCTTCTTCTTCTTATTGGCATTACATCCCCACACTGGGACAGAGCCGCCTCGCAGCTTAGTGTTCATTAAGCACTTCCACAGTTATTAACCGCGAGGTTTCTAAGCCAAGTTACCATTTTTGCATTCGTATATCATGAGGCTAACACGATTATACGTTTATGAGAAGACAGACAATTCCAACCCGAAAATTGCCTAGACCGGCACCGGGAATCGAACCCAGCCACCCTCAGCATGGTCTTGCTTTGTAGCCGCGCGTCTTACCGCACGGCTAAGGAGGGCCCCGACGCGGCTACAAAGCAATACCATGTTGAGGGTGGCTGGGTTCGATTCCCGGTGCTGGTCTAGCCATTTTTCGGATTGGAAATTGTCTCGACTTCCCTGGGCATAAAAGTATCATCGTGATAGCCTCATGATATACGAATGCAAAAATGGTAACCTGGCTTAGAAACCTCGCAGATAATAACTGTGGAAGTGCTTAATGAACACTAAGCTGCGAGGCGGCTCTATCCCAGTGTAGGGATGTAATGCCAATAAGAAGAGAAGAAGAAGAATGTATTTACTAAAAGTAAAAAGTAAGAAAGTGGAAAATGAGAAGTGAGATAGAGAAAGAAAAAAGTGACAAAGAAGAAAATGAGAAGTGAGAAGGAAGGAACAATAAGGAAGAATCCAAAACTAAGAAAAAAGAAGTAAGAAGTAAAAGAAAGAAGCAGGAATGAAGAATAAAAAACGTTTTAGTTTTTTGACAAAATAATTCGCAGTTTTCGGTCATTAATGAGCAGGATTGAATGACTACAGCGGCACCTACAGGTAAAAAGTGGAACGTTTGCATTTTTCCATATGTTTAGTCGATTTTTCCCATATACACTTTATGCTCGTTGATCACCCACTTAGACTTGACGGATCTGGCTACAATTTTTACAGTAGTTTCTGGGAGCTAAAAACTATACGTCTCGATAAACTGATTTTGATTTTTTTTTTCATATGAGAGTGGTCCATCTCACTGTGCAGTCTTGGTGGATGTCAAAGTCCATTTTCCCTGATGCGGTAACCCAAATTAGGTCGATTGCTTTTAACGATTGTACAGGCGCATGAAGAAATGTAAATCGATTTGTTTAGGATTACCTTTTAAAAGAAAGAAGATTGATTTGAGATTCTACAAAATAACAGAAAATTTAATGACGAAGATACGATAGTGCCGGTAGCGTCCCAGCGTCAGTGATGGTCATCGACGTTACTGCTGAAAATGTATTCGCTGCGGTAGTGTTTGTGGCCATTTAGCGGTAGAAAGTGAAATATTCTCGCAAGATTCTGACATTTGATTGTTTTTCATGTTTGAAGAAATGCATCCATAAAATTAAATCCAAAATTTTCTAATCTAACTAGTCTATTAGATCGCCAAAACAAACTCTGGAAAGCGAAAAAATTTAAATCCTAAAGCTAATTTTCTAAATGTTGGGATTCTGAATTCATTAAAAAAAACATTAAATTTGGTATAATCCACAATTCATTTAAGATAAGAATACTTTCCAATTGCTCTGATGCTTATTAAAATCAATTGTTCCAATCACCAACATCAACAAAACATCGGAAACCTTTGAGAAAATTTCACTTGAGTTCTGCTTACGACAGCAACTCAATTTTTTTCCGCTGAATTGCTACCGGCGCCAACTCTGTGAATACATTTTCTGCAGCAACCATCCATCAACAGCCGCAATGAATCGCCTGCTTTGAGCGTGCTTACAGCGGCACACTAGGAGTTAACTTTCTAAATCAGTATGGCGAAAGGCATCTATAGTTCGATTTCTCAAAATTAACTTTAATCGAAAAAATATTTGGTGAGGCGGTAGCGGATACCATCCTTCATAACCGGTACCAAATAGTTTTCATGAAAAGTTCCTAATTTTGAGAAAACCCGCGTTAGATGCCTTTCGCCATACAAATATTCATGGTTAACTCTGCTGGCTATTTGCGCATATACGATAGCGCCTGGATGTGGAAGCGGCGGGTAGAAAATCAGCCACTGCCAATAATTCATTGGGTTCGATACCGACGCCATTGTAGTTTCTGCAGTTACCATGAGGTTGTGCTTCGAATGTTGGAGAAAAAACAACTTCATTTACTTTTGCATTAAAACGAGTTAAAACTTTGCCAATCCGATTTAATCCCACGCTCTTCATTTCTTATATAAACATTTTGGACCTGAAAAGGACCTATTTACTTTTAATCATACGTTGGAAAAATTACTAACTCAACAGCAACCCACCATCAATCCGATTTTTGCAGGAAAATTTCACTTGAGCTTTGTTGCCGGCCGACCACACTATGATTTACCGCTAAACTGCAGCAGACCCCATTGTTGAGGTCGAACCCTCAATAGCAAGCACCTGACGACCGCCATCGGTAATACTCCGTTGCGGCCTCTACATGCGCCTTCTTTGCTGAAACTTTGTTCAAACTGAGGATTGAAGCCAAGCCCGCAAGTTACTCAATTTTGATGTCTGAGCTTGTGATGTATGAACAGGATTGGTCGATTTATCCATTTCTGTTTTTTTAATTATCGGTGATAAATAATTGAAAATAAATAGAAGAATCACAGACAAACAGACATAACACATTGAACATTCACTCATCAAATTCATCGTCATTTAAACACTAACGACATCTGTTGATTTCAGTTAGTTGGGCAAATCACGAACCAGATGGCGGTAGTGAGCAAATGTCAAACTCGAGCAAATACGATGCGTGCGCCACTAGTGACCGATTGGCTAACTAATTATTATTTGAATTGGCCAGTAAATCAGAGAATCAGTTTTCATAATGCACGAGAAATTCACCATCGCCGCTAGGTGGATTTATCAGGGTTTTGAAGTTGGCTGCGCATATGCTGTTTCTGAGATGAACAAGGACAAGGCAACTTAATGGTCACGTTTGCGGAAAAGTCATCAGAATCCGAGTACCAACCTGCACTGCGGTTAGTTTTTTTTTGCAAATTGAATATCTTCATAACAATGTTACCTATAATAAAACAATGAGTGCTTGCTTGACTGTGGAAATACATCAGTAAATCACTTGTGAAGATTGGGCAAATCAAGCATACGAAAGATATTCAATTCACAAAAATAAGGATTGGGAGGGCTTTCAAACAATTAATTCAATTGTTTTTGGCTGACCAGCATTTAGCATATGTGAATTAATGTATAATATACGGCAAAGAATATTTAAAACTCAGGGATTTTCTTTGTAGAAGCCTAAAAACTTTTAGATGTATGTTCTGGTTAGTCATTTGGAAACAACTTTTAAACGCATCAGTGGTTATTCCAACCGAGAAAAATATTCTATTGCTTTTTCATTTCGTAATTCGAAATCGTGCCCACGTTAACACCGGTCAGTTGCCTTCATCGTGTTTCAGTTGATCCTGAACTAGACTCTGCTGAATCTGCACAAATTGGGTTTCACTGGAACTTTTAATCCGCTCACTTCACAATTTCCCTTCCGATATTGAGCTGAGAATTCCCTCAGTTATGAGCTTCCCGCTTCCGCATAGCTAATGTTGCAGGCCACATTGAAACATGGGTAGAGCATAGCACAGTCTACACAGTTCACAATCGATGGTATGGGCCACGAATTTAAAACTTTAGTAATCCACCTAGTGTGATTTTTATAGATATTTTTCGTTGTGACAGTTTTTATGATCATAATCCAATGTTTAATCGTTTTCCAAAGTATGGATAAACTGAGCTAATTGTATTTCTTTCAATTATCCTGTCTTGGATCAGTCAAAAGCATTTTTGTAGCCTTAGTCCTTCAAATACTTCAGCAAAATAATATGATTCATGGTCAAGTAGATCGAAAAACTTCAAAACAGTTCAACAGATAAGAATAGTAAAACTAGAGCCGACATGTAGGCTCTTGCTAAAACTATTTCAAGCCGTTCTCGATGCTTTGGGTAGCATTTCTGGCCATGGAATCGGATACGAGCATTGTACGTACATATAGCTATGTGGCATTAAATCAACCGCAACCATAAATTCACTTCCATCGACTGGGTTGTGTTATGTTTTTGAGGCCTCTTTCAGCGTATTAAACTGTACGGAAATATACGTATGCAACTCTAATGGGCCAATATTTCTACCCAGTTAGCTACCAGGTTTGATTTTGTTCTATTGTGGAAACTTTTAGGGGAATTTACGTTTACTTAATAACGAGGTAATTGATTGTTACATGTTTGGGGTTTTCACTACATGTTCGTTGAAGCTGTTGTTGTCGGATTGCAGAACAAACTCATTCAAAAACTGTTTATATCGATCAGGTATATACATATAAAGGAACAGAACAGCAGCAGCAGTTTAAAACTGAAAAGAAAGTTATTTCTTGGCATTATTTAGTAATGTAACTTTGTAGAGCAGGGGGAATGTGAAATTGTATGAAACGCAAAAAAAGAAATAGCACACAAGGATATTTAACCTATTTTCAATGGACTAGAATATACATTTTCGGGCATATAACATTGCTTCAGATCTTGTGGAAGCTCCAGCTAACGTGGTAGACCATTGATTACCGGGCAATTAGGAGAACCTAAACTCAATTTTTTATTCCCTTGTCATAAGACGAGTTTGTACAATCCCATTTAATTCCACCTCTTAGTTGTACCTTCACAGATACGTATTTCGACTTCAACAGTAAGGTCGTCTTCAGTGTCTCGTACTTGACTCGACTAAGAAGTCGAGGTCGAGTCAAGTACGAGACACTGAAGACGACCTTACTGTTGAGGTCGAAATATGTATCTGTCAAGGTACAATTAAGTGGTGGAATTAAATATGATTGTACAAACTCGTCTTATGACAAGTGAAGACATTCCACTAAAAAGCTCAAAATAATTTTCTTAACAAATTTTTTATTGATAAATGTAGGGGTCCCTAGATAGCCCTGCGAGCATAGGCGTAGGATTTTCAATCCAGAGATGACGAGTTCAGTATGGGATATTTTCGGATGGAAAACATTTTCGACACTCTGGGTATAGTGTATCCATTGTGCTTGCCACACAAGATGGTAGGCAATGAATTCAAATTTGTTCAACCCAACACTAAATAAATCTGCAAAAAACTAATTAACCCGTTTCGATCTGACCTAGAAATCAAAATTAAAATAACCCCGTGTGGGCTCATTTTATGTCCGATTGCTATGAAATTTTCAGGAAAGAAGTGTCGTCATGTCTATTTTTTGGTACATGACTTGATTTGACCATGGTGTCAATCACGTGTCAGACACGATCAATAGATGAATTTTTGAGAGATTTTGGACATACTGGCCGCGTCCGCAAGTGTTCTCGAGAAGCTGGTCCTCTCAGGGAAGTGTACGAATTTCGATTGCTCCGAAACCCATCTTGCGACATATCAAACTTCATGATTTCGAAAGTCAAAATCAATATGTGAGTTTTTGATGGATTTTGGATACATATTGATAGACACGATAGATGGATTTTTGAGAGATTTGACTCTTAGGCTACGTCCAGAAGTGTTCCCGGGAAGCTGGTTCCCTCAGCTTCTATGCCCCCAACAACGGACTGGGAGGATTTGTATAAAGTGTGAATCAATCACCAAATGCTTGCTTGGCTAAAGCATTTGATGAGTGTGATTGCTCTATGCATGCGATCGCGTGTACTCAGACGAATAATGACGGTGGAAGACCGACACTTGATAACAATTAATTGCATATTATTCGGCAACTCGGCCGTACGAAAATCATTTTTTGTTAAATATCTTGGCTGTGCAAAGCAAAGCTTTAGCCAAGCAAGCCTTTAGCACAGCAGAGTGTGATTGATTTGAACTCTATACAAATCCGCCCAGCCTGTTGTTGGGGGCATAGAGTGTGATGCTCTCGAATAATAAACAAGGTGGGCTCGTTTGACTGTGGATATACAACAGTAAAAGCACATGTGAAGATTGGACAAATTAAGCATCCGAAAGATATTCAATTTGCAAAAAAGAGCTAACCGCGGTGGAGGTTGGTACTCGGATTCTGATGGCATTTCCGCAAACGTGACCTTTAAGTGGTCTTATTGTGTAGAGGTTATCACGCCTATCTAGAGAGTTGGAGGTTGAGGGTTCGAGTCCCTCCAAGACACGTGGATTCTTTTTCGCAAATTTCATATCAATTTGTCCATTTCGAATCATGTGCTGTGCATATGCACAGCCAAGATATTTAACAAGAAAACATATTTTCGTAAGGCCGAGGTGCCGAATAATATGCATTTATTTATGAATCATTTGTCAATCAATCAGAAAACTGTGAGCAGTACTCCATAATTGCTCTTCAAAGTGCGTGCATTCTGAATTTCTGCATTCCTGAACAAAATTTGTGTTTTTTTTTTCAAATTATTTGCCGGAATACGTACGGACAAGGATTCAGAATATTTAAAAAAAATCTCATTTGGCCAAAAATGTTGCATATGCAGTTTCTCAAACAAACGATCCATATGGACTGAAAAAGATTTTTAAATAGAGCGCATGCCACTTTTATCTTAGTTAAAATATTGCATTATCAAATCAGTTTATTTTTCAGGTTCCTTGTAGTTTGAGTGTAGATAATTGTGTTTAAATATTGTTTGATGTGTGGAATCAAAGTAACATGCCACTTATGGTTTAACACTACGTGCGGAAGAATGCAAACATAATTAAAAATTACGTAAATTCTTTGCAAAAATGAAACTTTAGACATCTTCTCTCACTCACATTGTAGGTGTATAGTTTGTTGTTTCGTTGTTGTCTTACTGAAAGCTAGCATACACCTCGACGAAAAAGCCAAAACATTACCGTGATCCAGGAAGCATATTTAAAAAGATGTTTCCATCCATTCTTCTCCACTCTTGCGCGTCATTTTTCATGCATGCATATTTTATCCTTGTAGACAAACGGGAATAATAGCGTTACGGGACGACAGCAACAGCATAGATTTCATGCCTTTTGTTTTATTAGCACATACCTACGCGAATACGTATTATTAATAGAAGAACGTCTCACGACAACAACAAAAAAACATTTGTATTCGGCTTCAATGAAGACCCAGCAATGTTTCAGAAACAACTTTTTTCCTTTCCTGTACAACTAAGTTGTTCATACTAGGAGTGTAGTTTTAGATATCTACAACAGATGACCGCGGAAATACCATGTCAGTATGTACAGATATTTACGAGTAGAAATTCATAGTAACTTGTTTGATATATACGACATATGCTGATACCTGCCCTTTTTAAAGATTATTAGCACTTGGCAAATTTTTTTACCATTCTCGTACACCAATTATATGAGTAAGTAAATGTTAGTGCATCGAATAATCATAACTTCATTATGTGATATTCATTGTAACATAAGTTTATCACCATCCCCGGAAATCATGTCAAGATGTCCTGAATTTCCAATCAGTGAATGTTATTTCTATGTACTACTATCTCCATAACGCTCATTAGACCTGAAGTCCCCTACGGACACGAGACCTGGACCAAGATTTTTTTATGTACAGGTTATCCGACTTCGTCAGTAGCTGAGACGAGACCTGCAAAGACGGCTTCTTTTTCCCTGCTTTTTCCTTGTTTTGACACTTGTTCTTCTTTTCATCACAGTTGATCATCGATTCTCAACTGTTTCCTTGAGTGTTTCACCTAAATCCCGGGTAGAATCTTCTGAGCATAATAAAAGTGTTTGTGATTTACGGATTTTTAAACTTATTTTTATAAAGGAAATATATATCGGAAATAAAACACGTATTCATAACAGTTCAATATTAAGCTGTCCGGCTTTTCTAGAATACTTTTCAAAGTGAAAAAGTACTCGTAAAACAAAATCATTCGGAATACTTTTTGAGGGATACCAATACTTTTACACAAAAAGGTGCTGGTTGCATCTGAAAATTCGTGACAGCGCTTGCTGGTTGCAGATGAAGTTACATTTTTTCCTCTTTGCAAGTCCCGTCCCAGGTCAGTAGATGGGAATAACCAGCGCGGGGGGGAAACATACATTTTCAGTGCAAAACGTAAACGAACGCATAAATTCCATACAAAAATCCAAGATGGCTGAGTTGGGGATATTGACAAGTCGGATAACCTTGTACAGGTTATCAACAAACAAATCTTGACCTGGACGATGCTCGTGGAAGACCAACGTGCACTGGGAGTTTTCAGAAGGAAGGTGGTGGGCTGCAGAAGGCGGATGGTAAGTGGAGGAGGCGAATGAACCACATGCAGCATCAGCTGTTGGGAGAACCATCCATATCGTTCAAGTTCACAAAGCCCACCGCAGTCGTCCGATTTTCGCGATGTGAACGATGGATGGTTCTCCCAACAGCTGATGCAACTCGTGGTTCATTCGCCTCCTCCACGTACCGTCCGCCATCTGCACCCCACCATAGATGGTACGCAGCACTTTCCTTTCGAAAGCTTCAAGCATCGTCCAGGTCTCGTGTCCGTAGAGGAATACCGGTCTAATGAGCGTTTTGTAGATTGTCAGTTTGGTACGGCGGTGAACTCTATTCGATCGAAGCGTCTTGCGGAGTCCAAAGTATGTACGATTTCCAGCCATTATACGTCTCCGAATTTCTCTGTTTTCGGCAGTCACCTGTGAGCCCAAGTACATAAATTCTTCTACCATCTCGATTTCGTCACCACCGATGCAAACTCGTAGATAGCTCAAATTGTCTTCTCTTGAACCTCTTCCTACCATGTACTTCGTCTTCGACGTGTTGATGACTAATCCGATCCGCTTAGCTTCCCTCTTCAGTCTGATGTAGGCTTCCTCCATCTTCTCAAAGTTACGTGCCATAATATCTATGTCGTTGGCAAAGCCAAATAGCTGGACGCGCGTCTCGAAGGAACTCGAGAATGTCCCTGAAACTCGAACTACGCACATCACCCGATCCATCGTCGCTTTGATCAACCGTGTCAGTTCATCCGGAAATCCGTGTTCGTGCATTAGCTGCCATAACTGGTCCTGATCGATTCTATCATATGCGGCTCTGAAGTCGATAAATAGATGATGCGTGGGCACGTTGTATTCGCGGCAACGAACTCAAACTCCACGAAACGAAACGATACTAACCAAAGCTTTCGATACGTCTGGTCCGTGGATACCCTGTACGATGGATTAGGGACTAGCAAAAAAGTGGATCTCAACTGCCAACTCAAACTGAACTTGAGCTTACCAATACTGCTCTGCTAGTGCAGACGAAGCTGACCAAAACCCTAAAATAAGTCGGTAATATTAACGTAATCCGCTTAAGCGCCAACACGCCTTTCAGCGTGATGCGGACACGCACGTTCAAGATTTACCCGGACTACCTCACCCAGGGCGAGTCTTACGGTCGCGGAACCTATTCCAAATGACTCCCAAATCAAACTGACTGACGTCACCGGTCGCTTATAATTGGTGTACAACTAATTGGATGATATTACGGTAGTATATTGTACAATAGGTTAGTTGTGTGTGGGTACAATTTTAAGATTCTTATATACTAATTGGTCTGACCTTGTTTAGCAACCTAGGCTGCTTTCTGCTGCTGCTGCTGGATTGCGCTACGCTGGCCGGTGGACGAAGGTGGCGGGTGAGGACACGTTGTATGCGACGGGGTCGCTTTGAGAATTGTCGAATGGCCCGTCGGTTTGGCAACCACTGCCGTGGTTACATGTGGTGGGCTCGCTGCTCGGTGGCTCAGCGAATGGTGGGCTGGTCTGAGAACCGCTGGCATAATCGACGGAATTGTAAAGGGAGATCTACAGCCCAAGAGATCGCACGACGGCACAGAGGTTGACTCGTGGCACTTCACACTTCGCACTACACGATGGGTTTGTAGTGGGGCTAGCGTAACAACGCCGGTGAAGGAACGCGCCGGTGTGGGCACGTGGAAATTGATGTTCAACTCACTGGATCACGGCTGGCTTCACTGGCTCAGGGCGATTACTGAGCCCCCTACGAAGCACCACCACGCTACACGCTGCCGCAGTTTGCACAGCACACGTGCGATCGCCAAAGGACTTGGCAATGGCCGGCCGTAAGCTTGACGGAACGACAATGTCGGAAATCGACCACGGAATACCTGTCCGAAATAAAAACCTTCTTGCGAAGGGTTTGGTCTTTTGACCAAAACACCTTCAATTAGCACTTGAATATGTACATTATGTGGAAGATATTGATTTGGAAAATGTATTGGAGGTAACCACTTTCCCTTCGATGGGACTCGAACCCATGACCCTACAGTACGCTAGACTGGTGCTTTAACCAACTAAGCTAAGAAGGACCTCCGTCGAGCTTCGCAACCTAGCGGCTACGAGCTCGAGATTCCCAAAATTGGACGCATAGTCAAATCACTCGCAATCCATTTCTCAAGCCAATACTTCCACATGTGTATAGTACACGTCCACATGAGAGGAGCGTGAGTATTTAGAATGTCTGGCGGCTATACACATTCTTCATCGGCAACTGTACTGATCAAGTGAGGTTGTGTAAGCTATTTGCCAGTCGGTCGTCAAGCTCAGACCCGACCGCATTGCGTAGGCAAGAGCACGCAACTCAGGTTCAGTTCAATCAAAGTTAATTGCCTATTTCCGGGGATTACACCACCCGACTTGGACGTTTATTTACAATGTTATGAAATTTTCCAAATCAATATCTTCCACATAACGTACATATTCGCAAAAAAAACACGTCGCCAACCACGCAGTCTACGGTGGGTCCGCAAGTAATCTTCCACCTGATCGATCCACCTTGCCCGCTGCGCACCTCGCCTTCTTGTGCCCGTCGGATCGTTGTCGAGAACCATTTTAACTGGGTTATTGTCCGACATTCTGGCTACGTGCCCGGCCCACCGCAGTCGTCCGATTTTCGCGATGTGAACCATGGATGGTTCTCCCAACAGCTGATGCAACTTGTGGTTCATTCGCCTCCTCCACGTACCGTCCGCCATCTGCACCCCACCATAGATGGTACGCAGCACTTTCCTTTCGAAAACTCCGAGTGCGCGTTGGTTCCCATGAGCATCGTCCAGGTCTCGTGTCCGTTGAGGACTACCGGTCTAATGAGCGTTTTGTAGATTGTCAGTTTGGTACGGCGGCGAACTCTATTCGATCGGAGCGTCTTGCGGAGTCCAAAGTATGTGCGATTTCCAGCCACCATGCGTCTCCGAATTTCTCTGCTGATATCATTTTCGGAAATCCGTTTTCGTGCATTAGTTAGCATTGACCCTTAGTTAGTTATAGTTTTCTAGAAATCAATGTGGGGCGTTTTGGCCAGGTAGGGCTCAATCTGCGAAGCGTTATAACTTTTTTCGTGGACATTCCAGTAACGTACTTTCTCCGGCAAAGTTTTTCGGCATCCTTTAGGTTGAACCTCTAAGAGTAAAAATGCAAAAATATACGTTCTCCCATACTACTTTCCAAACAAACTTCAAACGCGATGCGGAAAACGAGGAAGCAACCAATCGGGCCCAAATTCTGTACAGTTGTTTAGGACCCAAAATGGCTTCGGAAAACTTATTATTATCGTCTTTATTAAAGAGGTTTTCAGCCCTTGGCTGGCTCACCTCTGGAAAAATCGGAAAACCATTGATTTTAAAAATATGACCAATACGAAACCCTTTAATATAGAAAGATAGATGTATATAACAATTAGTTTCCATTTTTAGGCAAATCGTTTTGACTCAAATCCCGAACATGACTCATATTCCGAATATTGACGTTTTGCACCTTTTAACTTAATTTTCCACCGGTTTTAGGTACGGATGATCAAGATTACAAAACGAATTCAATATTACGCGAGTAAAGCTAAAATGGCCATTTGAAAGCGAGTGTTCGGAATATTAGTCAAATTCGAGATTTGAGTCAAAACGGTTCAAACTCACCAACGGACAGACCGATTTGCACCAATCGTCTTGATATCAGCTACAAAAAGTTTGCAAATTTGTCGTGGGAGGTGATGACTTGGAAGAAAACCCAAATCGATCGCACGAAAATTGATCTAGAGTGCGACGTTGCAACAAAACAAAAGATATTTTAGTTACTAGATAAAGATTGTCGCTTCGGTTCCCTTTGTTCTGCTGTCCGGAACATGTTGGGTACCAAGCTGTCAAATCGTATGGATGTTCCTTCTTTGACATTTATCTCCCCTATCCTCGCCAGCAAAAGATGTACCGGACAGCGACAATCTTTATCTAGTAACTAAAATATCTTTTTACAAAACCCATAAATTGTTTTACTAATATAGGTAACAATCACGGTACAGTATCCGTTCGATAACTGCAAAATGTTTACTTTTCAGTTAACGAATGCCGTTCGATAACTGCAACGCATTCGAGACGTCAAACGGTTGTCAATCGACGTCTGGTGCGATAAAAGTGCATCAAAATGTGCAACGCAATGCAGCTGTCATTGAGTCTGACATCAGTTTGAAGTTTAGCGGTCCGATAACTGCAAGACTGTTGCAACTATCGAATTGCAGTTAAAAAGCATTGCAGTTAAATGACTTGCAGTTATCGAACGTCTACTGTATACAGAAAACAAGGTAGGCTCGTTAGAAAAATGACACTTCGAATGTGACGCATATTTTATCGCCACATGTTGGAGTACAAAAGTAAGCATGCTGGGACCATAGAGCATCGTCCCGGTCCAGCTTGTGCGAAGATAGCAGTGACGTCACATGTTTACATTCAAACTGAATGCTTACATACGCGATGAGCCTGCCTTGTTTTTTGTATGCCGTGGGTAACAATAAATTAATTGTTTCCATCAGGTACGGAAAGAGTATAGCTTTCATATAAGCGCTTGATAATCATATTTCATTGGTTGAAACTATCAATGCTGGAGGATTTTGTTTTCTGCCAAAGCTTGTCTCAAATGCCGAACATGATGCGACTCCAGTAAACAATAAAGCGGTAACCCTGGCAACGTTAACCACTGATTAATAATATGCATCGGAATTTCAATTTCAACTCAAACCATATTGATTATAAAGAGGGAACTTCATTGCCTATTGATGTCGATTATTGTTTCACCAAACATTGGAACTACAACATCATTAACGGTCATAATCAGCAATAATCAGCGGGCACGGCATGACATCATTCGTTATGACGAAAATTATCAAACACAGGCCCGGTCTCTACCAGAAGAAATAATTTGTATTTGAACGTTATTTATTGACATATTGCTGAGAAATATTTTTGGCTTTCACGTATACTAAGTACACGTAAGGGCTTAATAGGATCACACTCCAAAAACGAACTTTCGAGAGAAGGTTCGGAAACCCATAGTGTTATACAGCAATCGACTCAGATAGATGAATTAATTGTAACTGTTTATGTAATCCAAGATAATAAATTGAAAACTTAAAAATTCCGTTGTGAATTGTTATCAATTTTAGTAAAAAAAATATTCATTACTAATTCTTCTTCTTCAATGGCTGACTTTCCAACTGTATTTTTTCTAAACTGGCTAACGAACTTTAGTTAGCTTCTGCCATCTTTAAGGCCAACATGCACAATCTGTGTGTATTTCCGTTAGGTCCACTTGTATTGTATGTCTCGTCTACCATATACATTACACTACAGGTACGTAGCACTTTTCATTCTAATTCATAAATACAAGCGCGTTGGACGTCCACGAGCCATGTTCAGATCTAACGTCCGTAGTGGACTACCAGTCAAATAAGCGTTTTGTGTATAGTAAAGTTGGCACGACAGCAAACCTTACTTGCCCGAAGTGTCTTGCGGAGTCCAATGTAACTTCGATTTTTGCCTTGATGCTTCTAAAAATTTCTCTGTAGGAATCACTTTTGATTTTCACCATTCTAAGATTCCTAAGTACACGTACTCATCAAATACCTCCAAATACCATAAAATACCTCGATCCTTCCTCTTATAATTACGTTCCATAATATAAATGTACCCCCAGCTTTTTTTACGCGGTTTAAATTATTTATTTCTCGGGTTAACCAATTGTTTCATTGACGCTAAAGGCCTTAATCGACTAAAACCAAACTGTTTGAAAAAAATGTCAGTTTTCCACAAATCCTTATTTGTGCACCAACTGCAGCAGATTTCTAATGATTTTGATATATGCAGTTCAAAACTAGTGATAGATATAAGAAAATTATTTTGAGCTGTTTAGTGGAATGTCTTCACTTGTCATAAGACGAGTTTATACCGCCGGCCGTCTTCAGTGTCTCGTACTTGACTCGACTACTGTTGAGGTCGAAATACGTATCTGTCAAGATACAATTAAGTGGTGGAATTCAATGGGATTGTATAAACTCGTCTTATGACAAGTAGTGATAGATAATTTTTCATCAAATTAACTAATTATTATGCGCATTGACATAAATATTAACCTTATTGAGTTGCATTTCTCATTGGGACCGACCCTGTAGAAGCCTGTTTAATGGTATTTTGATAGCAAGAAAACGTATAAGGCTGGCAATATACAGGGTTATTAATCCAAACTTGTGCTCCACATGCTGTCTATTGCAAACAGCTTACCTACTATAGAGTGCGAAACTCTCGCAGTGATACATGATTAAGGCTGAGACGAGATGGTATTCTCCCAATAATTATCTGAAACCATACCATTGCATATGATAGACGCACTTTCCTCACTCTTGTTGTGGTACATGAATTCGTAGATGCTCCAAACACCAGACATAGCTATTTTTATGGCCATTTTTAACATTATATCATTGGAATGATATCTGGCTATATTTCTCAATGTAAATGCGTTCTATTGAGGATAAAAACAATTAACTAAATACACGGAATCATATTCTTGTTTTTCACATGCAAATAAAGTAAATAGAGTTTTCAGTTAGAAAAATAAAGGTAACGAATATCGCAATTTGATTTAACAAATAAATCCTCAGCTGACCCATATTAAAGTGGTCAGTTCGTTCGAGCCTTCCTTCTATCAAGAATTAATTTTTGGAGTACATGCAGCCGTTTTTTAAACCATCGATAAGTAAGGCGAAAATTGATTCGAGTTTAGTTTTTGATCAGTGGCACATGGCACAACTTTGAGTATGAAGGCAGTACAGTTCGGATGACATCCATCGAAAATATAGAACAGCATAGTACATGGCTTCACCATAGTCAATTTTATGGACTTTTTCAAACTGACACCGCCAGAAACAAGTTCAGTCAGCTCTATTTAAAGTTCCTTGCTTTCATTTCCTCCGACGTACCATGTGATTAGCGTATGTCCTGAGGAAATGTTCTTTTTTATCCGTGTCCGCTACTGCGGCAAGGCGTCAATGAAACACAAAAAAACGATTGTAAGAAGCAGATGCTTGAACTCGGTGCATATTTACACACTCTCATTGCATGGTGCACACTCAGTTCGTATGGCATTCAGAGAGAAATGGTTACCCATATTGTAGTCATACCGTTTTCTGCTAATTGCTGCTGTATATTAAAGTGAATTTTTCCGTATGAGTATGAAAAGCAATGATTTACATCAAAGTAGAGAATACATCGAGTTCGAGTATGATATCAAATTGGTAATTATTGGCATAATTAAGGGGAACTTTCCTTAGCCGTAAAGCTAAGCCAAGCCATGCCGCAGGCTTTTGGGTTCGACTCCGGGTTCGGTCTAACAAATTTTCTGGCTGTAAATTATCTTGGCTTCCCTGGGCATAAAAGTATCGTCGAGTTATCCTCCTGACATAAGGTACACTGGGGGAAGTGGAAAAAGGGGGTAAGTGTAAAAATCGACTCGAAAAATTTCAATTGTACAGACTTTTTAGGTTTCGCGAGAAGTTAATTTTTGCATTCATAAAATTAATTCTTACTTGCATAAATTGTTCCATTTTCTTGTGATTTTGCACCACAGATGACCATTATAATACAATTAAACTAATCACATTCAGTTTGTAGTGGTATGTACGATGAAGGCAAATAATTTGAAGATTTTACACTTACCCCTGGTATCAAACACTGCGGGGGAAGTGGATAATGTTCTGATCCCGCAATTTTTTCCTTCCCTCCATGGTTTGTTTCGATAACTGTGAATCTTAATATGTTTAATTTCAGTGGTGATTCAACTAATATAGATAAGAAAACGCCTGATTAATCCAGCTATCTGTGTTGATGCCTTTCACGTGTTTTACATATGAAAAAAATGTACAAGAAAGATAAAAATAGCACTGATAGGTAAATATATTCCATAATACATACTCCTTTATATTCATAACAAGTTTCGCTGTTGATTGCAATTTGATGCGAACAAATCGGATAAGGACAAATGCATGAAAATAGTTGATTATTTTGTACGTGTATTGTACACACACATACATACAAACACGCATACATAGACAACATCTCAATTCGTTAAACTGAGTCGATAAGTTTATAACACTGTAAATCTCATTTTTCATCAAAAAAAGTTCATCTTTGGAGCGAACATACAGATTTTACGTACACTTAGTGTTCGAGAAGGCACAACCAGCCCTCCCCTATCTATTTCAAGAATTCCTTGGACACCTATTCCTTTAATCCAACGAAATTATTCAACAAAAGATACTCAGAGTAATTAACGTCTTGATTTTAATCATATATCACTACTGATCTCAATTGAAAGACAAAATAACTTGGGTTTTCCACTCACCCCATTTCACTGGGTTAAGTGGAAAAATAACTCCTAAATTTCAAATCTATTTTTATAAATTTCAAGCGACTAAAATGGTACGAATTACCACACAGTTGGTGCCAAATTAACTGCTTTTGAGAGCCCATAATGATTGAATGCATTTAGATCATTTAAACTGCTTTTAAAATAAGTTGAACATGAACTATCGATTTTTCCTTTTCCACTTCCCCCAGTGTACCTTACGAATGCAAAATAATACTGTGGAAGTTTGGAGTCAACCAGCATAACGTGGAATAGTCAGAGTTAAACGAAAGCGGCTAATAGTTTGACTTATTTGATCACGTACCAATGTCAGGAAAGTAACCTTTATTTTTTATTTTTTAGTCTTTATTAAGTAACCTTTATCAATTCTACCACAAGTCTGATAGTTGAAATTTTACACACACAGGGGTAAATAAGCAAGATGATTCAATACTACTTGAGAAGACATGTAGTTGAAATTGTTTGTAGAGCAGCTATCCAACGAATGCCACTGAACGGACGACATCTGCAATCGAAATCTTGTGCGCCAGATCGACCAGATGCATTCGTATATCATGAGGCTAACACAATGATACTTTTATACCCAGGGAAGCCGAGACAATATACAATTCGAAAATTGTCTAGACCGGCACCGGGAATCGAACCCAACCACCCTCAACATGGTCTTGCTTTGTAGCCGCGTGTCTTACCGCACGGCTAAGGAGGGCCCTTTATAGTTTCTAATAAGAATTTTATACACATTTATTAAAATCTTATTGAAATTTTTAAAATTCTTATTGGAATTTACAAAATTCTTATTGGATTTAAAAAAAATTCTAATTGTTTTTTTTACTTATTAGAATTCGTAAAATTGAAAGACAAGTCAAAGGGAAAATATCGAACTTTGGCATGATCTTTGACCTTTGACCTTGATTTGGCCTTTGACCTTGACTTGACCTCTAACATTTGACCTTTACTTGACCTTGACTAGACATTGACCTTTGACCTTGACCTTTGACTTGACCCTTGACCTTTGACCCTTGTCAAGTTGAACTTGACCTTTGACCTTGACCTTTGAACTTTGAAGGTCGAGTCAAAGTTAAGTTCAAAGGTCAAAGGTCAAATCGAAGGTCAAGGTTAAGTTCAAAGGTCAAGGTCAGGTCAAACCAAAGTCAAAGGTCAAGGCAAGGTCAAGGACAAGGTCAAGGTCAAAGGTCAAGGTCAAATCAAAGGTCAAGGTCAAAGGTCAAGGTCAAGTCAAAGGTCAAGTTCAAAGGTCAAATCAAAGGTCAAGGTCAAATCAAAGGTCAAGGTCAACTTCAGGTCAAGGTCAACTTCAGGTCAAGGTCAAAGGTCAAGTTCAAAGGTCAAAGGTCAAGGTCAAGGCCAAGGTCAAATCAAAGGTCAAAGGTCAAAGGTCAAGGTCAAGGTCAAAGGTCAAATCAAAGGTCAAGGTCAAGTTCAAAGGTCAAGGTCAAAGGTCAAATCAAAGGTCAAGGTTAAGTTCAAAGGTCAAGGTCAAGGTCAAGTTCAAGTTCAAAGGTCAAGGTCAAGGTCAAGGTCTAATCAAAGGTCAAGGTCAAGTTCAGGTCAAACCAAGGTCAAAGGTCAAGGTCAAGGTCAAGGTCAAGGTCAAGGTCAAGGTCAAGGTCAAAGGTCAAGGTCAAAGGTCAAGGTCAATGGTCAGGGTCAAAGGTCAAGGTCAAGTAAAATGTCAAGGTCAAGTAAAAGGTCAAGGTCAAGTTCAAAGGTCAAGGTCAAGGTCAAAGGTCAAGGTCAAATCAAATGTCAAGGTCAAGTTCAGGTCAAACCAAGGTCAAAGGTCAAAGGCAAGGTCAAGGACAAGGTCACGGTCCAAGGTCAAAGGTCAAACCAAGGTCAAAGGTCAAGGCAAGGTCAAGGTCATAGGTCATAGGTCAAAGGTCAAAGGTCAAGGTCAAAGGTCAAGGTCAAATCAAAAGTCAAGGTCAAGTTCAAAGGTCAAGGTCAAGTGCAAAGGTCAAATCAAAGGTCAAGGTCAAGTTCAAAAGTCAAGGTCAAATCAAAGGTCAAAGGTCAAGTTCAAAGGTCAAGGTCAAGGTCAAATCAAAGGTCAAAGGTCAAGGTCAAATCAAAGGTCAAGGTCAAAGGTCAAAGGTCACGTTCAAAGGTCAAAGGTCAAGGTCAAACCAAGGTCAAAGGTCAAGGGTCAAGGCAAGGTCAAGGTCATAGGTCATAGGTCAAAGGTCAAGGTCAAAGGTCAAACCAAGGTCAAAGGTCAAGGCAAGGTCAAGGTCATATGTCATAGGTCAAAGGTCAAGGTCAAAGGTCAAGGTCAAATCAAAAGTCAAGGTCAAATCAAAGGTCAAGGTCAAGTTCAAAGGTCAAGGTCAAATCAAAGGTCAAAGGTCAAGTTCAAAGGTCAAAGGTCAAGATCAAGGTCAAATCAAAGGTCAAAGGTCAAGGTCAAATCAAAGGTCAAGGTCAAAGGTCAAAGGTCAAAGGTCAAGGTCGAGTTCAGGTCAAGGTCAAAGGTCAAATCAAAGGTCAAAGGTCAAAGTCAAATCAAAGGTCAAGTTCAGGTCAAACCAAGGTCAAAGGTCAAGGTCAAAGGTCAAGGTCAAAGGTCAAGGGTCAAGGCAAGGTCAAGGTCATAGGTCATAGGTCAAAGGTCAAGGTCAAGGTCAAATCAAAGGTCAAGGTCAAGTTCAAAGGTCAAGGTCAAGTTCAAAGGTCAAAGGTCAAGGTCAAGGTCAAGGTCAAATCAAAGGTCAAAGGTCAAGATCAAATCAAAGGTCAAGGTCAAGGTCAAATCAAGGTCAAGGTCAAAGGTCAAGGTCGAGTTCAGGTCAAGGTCAAAGGTCAAGTTCAAAGGTCAAAGGTCAAGGTCAAGGACAAATCAAAGGTCAAAGGTCAAGGCTTGACCTTGACCTTTGAACTTAACCTTGACCTTTGATTTGACCTTTGACCTTGACCTTTGAACTTGACCTTGACCTTAACATTTGACCTTTGAACTTGACCTTGACCTTTGATTTGACCTTTGACCTTGACCTTTGAACTTGACCTTGACCTTTGACCTTTGATTTGACCTTGACCTTTGACTTGACCTTGACCTTTGACCTTGACCTTTGATGTGACCTTGACCTTTGACCTTTGAACTTGACCTTTGACCTTGACCTTTGACCTGAATTTGACCTTGACCTTTGATTTGACCTTGACCTTTGATTTGACCTTTGACCTTGACCTGAACTTGACCTTTGACCTTGACCTTTGCTTTGACCTTGACCTTTGACATTGATTTTGACCTTGACCTTGACCTTGACCTTTACTTTGACCTTTGACCTTGATTTTGACCTTTGACCTTGACTTTGACCTTTGACCTTGGCATTGACATTGGTTTTGACCTTGACCTTGACCTTTGCTTTGACCTTGACGTTTGCTTTGACCTTGACCTTGACCTTGACCTTTGCTTTGACCTTGCATTGACCTTTGAACTTAACTTCTTTGACCTTGACCTTGACACTTGACCTTTGACCTTGACCTTGACCTTTGACCTTTGACCTTTGAACTTGACCTTTGACCTTGACATTGACCCTTGACCTTGACCTTGACCTTGTCCTTGACCTTGCCTTGACCTTGCCTTGACCTTTGACCTTGGTTTGACCTGACCTTGACCTTTGAACTTAACCTTGACCTTTGATTTGACCTTTGACCTTTGAACTTAACTTTGACCTTGACCTTGACACTTGACCTTTGACCTTTGACCTTGACCTTGACCTTGTCCTTGACCTTTGACCTTGGTTTGACCTGAACTTGACCTTGACCTTTGATTTGACCTTGACCTTGACCTTTGAACTTGACCTTTGACCTTTGACATAAAACCTTGACCTTGACCTTAAATTCTTATTAGAATTTCTTAAATTCTTATTAGAATTTCTTAAATTCTTATTAGAATTTCTTAAATTCTTATTAGAATTTCTTAAATTCTTATTAAAGTTTCTTAAATTCTTATTAGAATTTCTTAAATTCTTATTAGAATTTCTTAAATTCTTATTAGAATTTCTTAAATTCTTATTAGAATTTCTTAAATTCTTATTAGAATTTCTTAAATTCTTATTAGAATTTCTTAAATTCTTATTAGAATTTCTTAAATTCTTATTAGAATTTCTTAAATTCTTATTAGAATTTCTTAAATTCTTATTAGAATTTCTTAAATTCTTATTAGAATTTCTTAAATTCTTATTAGAATTTCTTAAATTCTTATTAGAATTTCTCAAATTCTTATTGGAATTTCTTTCATTTTTATTAGAATATCTTAAATTCTGACCTTGACCTTTGACCTTTGACTTTTGACCTTTATCCTTTGGCCTTTGACCTATGACCTTTTGGCCTCTGACCCTGATTTGACCTTTGACCTTGGCTTATTCTTTGACCTTTAGACCTTTGATTTGACCTTTGACCTTGATATGACCTTTGACCTTGACTTGACCATGAATTGACCTTTGACCTTGGCTTGACCTTTGACCTTGACTTAACTTTTGACTTTGACTTGACCTTTGGCCTTTGAACTTGACTTCACATCTGACCTTTGGGGTGATTCAACTATGACGTCCACTACTTTTTGTGATTTCTAGACACCCCATCCCCCCTCTGTCACGCTTTTTGTATACCTAGTTCATGTACTGTCACAAAATCTTAGACCCCCTCCCCCCCACAACCTGTGACGTCATTATTGAACAACCCCTTTGATCTTTGCCCTTTGGCCTTTGGCCTAGATTCCACCTTTATGTGACCTTTGACCTTGACCTTTAACCTTTGCTTGACCTTCGACTTTGACCTTGACTTGACCTCTGACCTTTGAACCTTGGCAAGATCTTTAAATTTTGACCATGGACCTTTGACCTTGATTTGACCTTTGACCTTGGCTTGACCTTTGACCTTGACTCGATATTAACTTAACCTTGATGTGAACTTTGACCTCGGCTTGACCTTTGACACTTTGTCCTTGACTCGACTTTGACTTGACCTTGAATTGCCCTCGGCCCTCTGAACTTTGACATTTACATTTGACCTTCAACTTTGATTTGAATCAGAAATTGTAGTCTACTAATTGTTCTTTAGGACTTCATGAAGTATACCGAGTGCGCGTGTTCGTGTTTTCTACCGGACACAGAACGATCGCGCGAAAAATAATTAATTTTCCTTTGTACGGATCAGTGAATTACTTCGACATAGCTTCGTTCAAAATAATTATTTAGTCGCTTACCAACGTGACATTCTATAGATGTACCTTTCCACCTAACCGACTATCTAATGGTTTCCCGTGGTGCTCTCCTAATACTAAATTGACTCCGAGCACGTGACCGGCATCGTTATTGGCATTGAATGAATGAAACTCCAAAGCATGTACGTATAGTGAGAATAGTTTTCTAATCTCAAGAAGGTTATTTAATTGGTAGGCTGTGCATATTAAATACAGATTTTGTTGTTTCTCGGTCATTTTTTTTTACTAATTTTATTTGCTAATTATCTATTACATGCATTCATCTCTTAGACTAGGTGTTCCGTGTTTTCTTAACCCTATTATCCTTATTTGCTATGTTACAGTTTTAGTTATTATTAATACATTTCAATTGCCTCTGGCAGTTAGGATTTTTCCTCTGGTTTAATTGAACCATGTAGGAATTACAATGTTTTTAACTTAACCTAAACCAAGGTCAAGTTCAAAGGTCAAGGTCAAGGTCAAATCAAATGTCAAGGTCAAGTTCAGGTCAAACCAAGGTCAAAGGTCAAGGCAAGGTCAAGGACAAGGTCAAGGTCAAAGGTCAAGGTCAAAGGTCACGTTCAAAGGTCAAAGGTCAAGGTCAAACCAAGGTCAAAGGTCAAGGGTCAAGGCAAGGTCAAGGTCATAGGTCATAGGTCAAAGGTCAAGGTCAAAGGTCAAACCAAGGTCAAAGGTCAAGGCAAGGTCAAGGTCATAGGTCATAGGTCAAAGGTCAAGGTCAAAGGTCAAGGTCAAAGGTCAAGGTCAAATCAAAAGTCAAGGTCAAGTTTAAAGGTCAAGGTCAAGTGCAAAGGTCAAGGTCAAATCAAAGGTCAAGGTCAAGTTCAAAGGTCAAGGTCAAATCAAAGGTCAAAGGTCAAGTTCAAAGGTCAAAGGTCAAGGTCAAGGTCAAATCAAAGGTCAAAGGTCAAGGTCAAATCAAAGATCAAGGTCAAAGGTCAAAGGTCAAAGGTCAAAGGTCAAGGTCGAGTTCAGGTCAAGGTCAAAGGTCAAGGTCAAATCAAAGGTCAAGTTCAAAGGTCAAAGGTCAAAGGTCAAAGTCAAATCAAAGGTCAAGTTCAGGTCAAACCAAGGTCAAAGGTCAAGGGTCAAGGCAAGGTCAAGGTCATAGGTCATAGGTCATAGGTCAAAGGTCAAGGTCAAGGTCAAATCAAAGGTCAAGGTCAAGTTCAAAGGTCAAGGTCAAGTTCAAAGGTCAAGGTCAAGTTCAAAGGTCAAAGGTCAAGGTCAAGGTCAAGGTCAAGGTCAAATCAAAGGTCAAGGTCAAATCAAAGGTCAAGGTCAAAGGTCAAGGTCGAGTTCAGGTCAAGGTCAAAGGTCAAGTTCAAAGGTCAAAGGTCAAGGTCAAGGACAAATCAAAGGTCAAAGGTCAAGGCTTGACCTTGACCTTTGAACTTAACCTTGACCTTTGATTTGACCTTTGACCTTGACCTTTGAACTTGATCTTGACCTTAACATTTGACCTTTGAACTTGACCTTGACCTTTGATTTGACCTTTGACCTTGACCTTTGAACTTGACCTTGACCTTTGACCTTTGATTTGACCTTGACCTTTGACTTGACCTTGACCTTTGATGTGACCTTGACCTTTGACCTTTGAACTTGACCTTTGACCTTGACCTTTGACCTGAATTTGACCTTGACCTTTGATTTGACCTTGACCTTTGATTTGACCTTTGACCTTGACCTGAACTTGACCTTGACCTTTGATTTGACCTTGACCTGAACTTGACCTTGACCTTTGATTTGACCTTGACCTTTGAACTTGACCTTTGACTTGACCTTGACCTTTGACCTTTGAACTTGACCTTTGACCTTGACATTGACCTTTGACCTTGACCTTGACCTTGTCCTTGACCTTGCCTTGACCTTTGACCTTGGTTTGACCTGACCTTGACCTTTGAACTTAACCTTGACCTTTGATTTGACCTTTGACCTTTGAACTTAACTTTGACCTTGACCTTGACACTTGACCTTTGAACTTGACTTGACCTCGACCTTTGACCTTTGACCTTGACCTTTGATTTGACCTTGACCTTTGAACTTGACCTTTGACCTTGACCTTTGACCTTTGACCTTTGACCTTTGACCTTGACCTTGACCTTGGTTTGACCTGAACTTGACCTTGACCTTTGATTTGACCTTGACCTTTGAACTTGACCTTTGACCTTTGACCTTTGAACTTGACCTTTGAACTTGACCTTGACCTTGACCTTTGAACTTGACCTTGACCTTTGATTTGACCTTTGAACTTGACCTTGACCTTTGATTTGACCTTTGAACTTGACCTTGACCTTTGACCTTTGACCTTTGACCTTGACCTTTGAACTTGACCTTTGACATAAAACCTTGACCTTGACCTTAAATTCTTATTAGAATTTCTTAAATTCTTATTAGAATTTCTTAAATTCTTATTAGAATTTCTTAAATTCTTATTAGAATTTCTTAAATTCTTATTAGAATTTCTTAAATTCTTATTAGAATTTCTTAAATTCTTATTAGAATTTCTTAAATTCTTATTAGAATTTCTTAAATTCTTATTAGAATTTCTCAAATTCTTATTGAATTTCTTTCATTTTATTAGAATATCTTAAATTCTGACCTTGACCTTTGACCTTTGACTTTTGACCTTTATCCTTTGGCCTTTGACCTATGACTTTTTGGCCTTTGACCCTGATTTGACCTTTGACCTTGGCTTATTCTTTGACCTTTAGACCTTTGATTTGACCTTTGACCTTGATATGACCTTTGACCTTGACTTGACCATGAATTGACCTTTGACCTTGGCTTGCCCTTTGACCTTGACTTAACTTTTTGACTTTGACTTGACCTTTGGCCTTTGAACTTGACTTCACATCTGACCTTTGGGGTGATTCAACTATGACGCCCACTACTTTTGTGATTTCTAGACACCCCATCCCCCTCTGTCACGCTTTTTGTATACCTAGTTCATGTACTGTCTCAAAATTTTAGACCCTCCCCCACAACCTGTGACGTCATTATTGAACAACCCCTTTGATCTTTGCCCTTTGGCCTTTGGCCTAGATTCCACCTTTATGTGACCTTTGGCCTTGACTTGACCTTTAACCTTTGCTTGACCTTCGACTTTGACCTTGACTTGGCCTCTGACCTTTGAACCTTGGCAAGATCTTTAAATTTTGACCATGGACCTTTGACCTTGATTTGACCTTTGACCTTGGCTTGACCTTTGACCTTGACTCGATATTGACTTAACCTTGATGTGAACTTTGACCTCGGCTTGACCTTTGACACTTTGTCCTTGACTCGACTTTGACTTGACCTTGAATTGCCCTCGGCCCTCTGAACTTTGACATTTACATTTGACCTTCAACTTTGATTTGAATCAGAAATTGTAGTCTACTAATTGTTCTTTAGGACTTCATGAAGTATACCGAGTGCGCGTGTTCGTGTTTTCTACCGGACACAGAACGATCGCGCGAAAAATAATTAATTTTCCTTTGTACGGATCAGTGAATTACTTCGACATAGCTTCGTTCAAAATAATTATTTAGTCGCTTACCAACGTGACATTCTATAGATGTACCTTTCCACCTAACCGACTATCTAATGGTTTCCCGTGGTGCTCTCCTAATACTAAATTGACTCCGAGCACGTGACCGGCATCGTTATTGGTATTGAATGAATGAAACTCCAAAGCATGTACGTATAGTGAGAATAGTTTTCTAATCTCAAGAAGGTTATTTAATTGGTAGGCTGTGCAATGTGCATATTAAATACAGATTTTGTTGTATCTCGGACATTTTTTTTTACTAATTTTATTTGCTAATTATCCATTACATGCATTCATCTCTTAGACTAGGTGTTCCGTGTTTTCTTAACCCTATTATCCTTATTTGCTATGTTACAGTTTTAGTTATTATTAATACATTTCAATTGCCTCTGGCAGTTAGGATTTTTCCTCTGGTTTAATTGAACCATGTAGGAATTAAAATGTTTTTAACTTAACCTAAACCTAACCTAATTTATACTAAGGGTACAAGGAGCTAATCGTTGCAATAGAAGATTGCAACGATTTTTGTCTAAAATTGGAAATTATTTTGTTGGACATTTGTTGCAATGTCTCAATATTAGAAATTCTATGAAGATCATTGGTACTATACCACGGAGGCAACTTCAGAATCATTTTCAAAATTTTATTTTGAATCCTCTGAAGTGTCTTATTTCTGGTATTGCAGCAACTAGTCCATATTGGCACAGCATACAACATGGCTGGTCTAAAAATTTGTTTGTAAATCAAAAGTTTGTTCTTAAGACAAAGTTTTGATTTTCTGTTTATAAGTGGATATAGACACTTAATATATTTGTTACATTTGGCTTGAAGGCCTTCAATGTGACTTTTAAAAGTTAATTTTTGGTCCAGCAGAAGTCCTAAATATTTGGCATCGCTAGACCAATTGATTGGAACCCCATTCGTAGTGACAATAAGTCAGCTAGAAAGTTTTAAATAAGAAGCTCTCGGCTTATGTGGGAAAATTATAAGCTGAATTTTGGAAGCATTCGGGGAAATTTTCCATTTTTGCAAGTAAGTGGAGAAAATATCCTAAATTTTTTGCAATCTACTACAAATGACACGAAGGCTTCGCCCTTTGGCTGAGAGACCTGTGTCATCTGCAAAGAAAGATATTTGACACCCTGGTGGTAAATCAGGTAAGTCAGAAGTAAAAATATTATACAATATGGGCCCCAGTATGCTGCCTTGGGGGACACCAGCCCTTACAGGTAATCTATCAGATTTGGAATTCTGATAGTTTACCTGCAGTGAGCGATCTGATAAATAATTTTGGATCAGTTCAATAATGTACATAGGAAAATTAAAATTCATCAATTTTACAATCAAACCTTCATGCCAAACACTGTCAAATGCTTTCTCTATATCAAGAATAGCAACTCCAGTCGAATATCCTTCAGATTTGTTGAGCTGAATTAAATTCGTAACTCTTAATAACTGATGGGTGGTTGAATGCCCATGGCGAAAACCAAATTGCTCATCAGCAAAAATAGAATCGTCATTAATATGAACAATCATTCTATTCAAAATAATCTTTCCAAACAGTTTGCTTATTGAAGAAAGCAAACTGATTAAGCGATAACTAGAAGCCTCAGCTGGATTTTGTCCGGCTTCAAAATTGGAACAACTTTGGCGTTTTTCCATTTATCTGGGAAGTATGCCAATTGAAAACATTTGTTAAATAAATTAACCAAAAGGATAAAGAGCTCTCAGGAAGTTTTTTGATAAGTATGTAGAAAATACCATCATCACCCGGTGCTTTCATATTTTTAAATTTTCTAGTAACAGATCTCACTTCATCCAAATTAGTTCCCAACGAAGGGTCAAAAACATTATCTTGATTGAGAATGTCTTCCAAGCTCCGTGTAATCTGATCCTCAATTGGACTAGTGAGACCTAGACTAAAATTATGGGCACTCTCGAATTGCTGAGCAAGTTTTTGAGCCTTTTCGCCATTTGTTAATAAAATTTTATTTCCCTCTTTAAGCGCTGGAATTGGCTTTTGAGGTTTTTAAAGAATTTTCGTTAATTTCCAAAAGGGTTTCGAACTGGGATCCAACTTCGAGACATTATTCTCAAAGTTGGTATTTCTCAGAATAGCGAAACGTTTTTTTTAATTTCATTTTGCAAATCTCGCCAAATAACTTTCAAAGCGGGATCGCGAGTTCTTTGGTATTGCCTTCGCCTCACATTTTTAAGACGGATCAGTAGCTGAAGATCGTCGTCAATAATAATGGAGTTGAATTTAATTTCACATTTAGGAATTGCAATGCCTCTGGCTTCGACAATTAAATTTGTCAAAGATACGAGAGCATTATCAATATCACTTTTGGTATCGAGAGGAATATCAAACTTCAAAATTTCTATCGATATACGATTTGTATGAATCCCAATCAGCTCTATGATAATTAAAAGTAGAGCTGATTGGATTATAAATGGCTTCTTGTGAGATTTCAAATGTCACAGGAAGGTGATCAGAGTCAAAGTCAGCAAGAACACAGCTGACTTGAATCCGTTAAAACCAAATCAATTGTCGAAGGATTTCGAGTGGATGAAAAACAAGTTGGGCCATTGGGATATTGAACAGTATAATATCCCGCAGAACAATCTTCAAATAAAATTTTGCCGTTGGAATTGCTTTGATTTGAGCATTATTCCATGAACGGTGTTTGGCATTGAAGTCACCAATTACGAAGAATTTACATTTGTTGCGAGATAGAATTTGAAGATCAGCTTTCAACAAATTCTTTTGCTGCCCATTGCATTGAAAAGGCAAGTAGGCTGCAATAAAAGATAATTGTCCAAAATTTGTTTCAACAGAAACTCCCAAGATTTCGAAAACTTTGGTTTCAAACGAAGAATATAATTTATGTTTGATACGTCTATTAATGACAATGGCGACCCCACCACAGGCGCTGTCAAGACGATCATTTCGGTAAATAAAATAATTTGGATCTCTTTTGATGAAAAGACCAGGTTTTAAATATGTTTCAGTTATAATGGCAATGTGCACATTATGAACTGATAGGAAGTTGAATAATTTATCTTCCTTACCCTTTAAAGTGCGGGCATTCCAATTTAAAATTTTCAAAGAATTATTTGGATCCATTAAATCGAAGTCCAATAACAATTCTTGGAGTAAATTTGATACCAGCCTGAACTGCTTACAGTTTTGGTATTTGCTTTGAACATTGCATCAATCATGTGATGCAATTGTTCATTAAGAAAATCAAAGTCGGAAGCAGGTATGCTACCTGAGTCGTCAAAACGAACGTTATTTCCAGTTGAAGAATGGGTATGACTGTCATTAATCGTCGGTAAATTTTCGGAAATAAAATTTTGCCTGCCTCCAACGATGCAGTTTCAGCGTACTGGACTGGCTGAGCTTAAGGCACGCTGCAATCGAATCACACAAATTATCAAGGCCAGAATGGTGAACCTCAAAAATAACGATTTCTCGAATAAGATCCACACTCTCCCAAATTTAGTTTTTGCCACCCCTTTCTTGTCCTCTTGAAATTGTGAACGGATATTGAATCCACTAACGCCCGGAGCTTGGGCAATACGTATTGCGCGCCCACAAAATCTGTTAAATAGACGAATCCAAATAAAATAAGAAGAAGACAACCGATGCTGTTGATGGTGGTGAAAATTAACTCAGGTTTAAATTTCAGAACTATGAATGGAATTTCGCCAGTGGCTATAATTGAAATCACCGAAGTTGATGTACTAAATTCCGTCACCTTTTATTTAACTAAAATAAGACAAAACCATGGACTTTTTTTATATAAAACCGTTAGAAATTGCATTTTTGAATAGCTCTTATGATTGTGTACGTATATTGGTCATAATTTTGAAGGTTTGATCAGTTTTTCCGGAATTTATTTATTTTAGCCTGTTCTTCAAACGGACAAAAATTGCCATGGCATCGACACAACTATTTTTAGAGGCATCTTTCATTAGTAACCGTAGATTTATAATAACAACATTTTTAGTTACCGTCACAGCAAAAAATAATTAAATGTACATGACGTGTAAATAAGAAATGATTTATAAATAAATTGATTGAATCAGAAATTTGATTGAAAATTAGGTTGATTGTTTAACTACTGTACTGCCGTCATACGCATATTAGTCCCATGTTTGCTAGGATTCCCTATATACATGGGACAATTATGCGTATAATGGCAGTATAATAATAAAGTGATTGAAACAAAAATTCGATTAAAAATTAAGTGAATTTTAGTGCACATAATTAGAGCATCGAAAAACATGTAACTTTACATTTCCTTACACTCAATTTTACAGCACAATGTTTTTTTTCCAAAAAGTACTCTAAAAATAAATGGAATTCGTTGAATTTTCAATCAATATTGCTTCAATTTTCAATCAACGTGTAAATATACAGCACCACATGACAAAACACAAATGGCGGATGCTCAAGCCCGCTTCAGTTTTTTTCACTTTGTGAGTTGGTGGTATTTTGGTTAGCTCCGACATGGTTAAGTAAGTTTAGTGCATCTGGTTTCAAATAAATGGAAAATCTGATCTGTCATATGCATTTGCCGCGGGCCACAAAAAAATGGAGCCAGCGCCGCATCCGGCATCCGGCCATCGTTGGGCAGCCCTGATTTAAAATAATGTTGAAAATCGATTATTCATGCTTAATTAGGGTTTTTTTTTTTATCAAAGACCTAAGGTTCCTCGAAAATCAAATTGAAATTACACTGTTTTATATAATGTTCAAAAAAAGAACAATCATTTTGTTAAATAGGATCGTGATCGGCACTATTTGACAATTCAGGAGCATTTTGGTTTACCGAGTTTTCAGTATTTAATTTTTTTCAGTGACTTTAGTCAGCTGTTCAAAAACTCAGTAAAATTTTACCGACTTCGGTAATCGAAAGTAACTGTGTATTTCCTGGTTCTATGTTGGCCATTTAATCTAGAATTTCCGGGTTTCCGGAATCTGTTCCGTGGTCATCACATGGCCAGTTCTACCCTACAAAGAAATTATGGCGTTTTCTGAACTATTGATACGATTATGAGAAGTTTGAAGAGTTGGAAAGCTGATTTATTTCGTGGTGCTATGTCGGCCATTTCACTATGGGGATTTCTCATACAAATGGGGGGCCAAAAATATTGTTTCAATGAAAACTGTTTCTACGCAACATATAGTATGTGAAGGAATATTTAAGAATCTTTTTTAACCCTTTAAGGGCCATCGTTAACCCTTCAAAAATGTCACAAGCGAAAAAAAATTTTGTGTTTATTTTTTGAGCAATTTGCTCTCAAACCACGTGGTTTTTTTTACACGAAATTTTTTTGGTGAATAACAATAGCGGTGTAAAAAATACAAATCATTAAAATTTAATGATTTAATCATTAAACGCAAAGCGCATCTTAGGGCCGATGTCCACGTAGCGTCTTTTCAACTCAGCGTTTAAAAGACGTAGGTGTACATCGAGAAAAACCAATAACGCAGCGTCGGTCGTAACGCCGATCTGCGTTATTTGACCATCTTAGCCTTAGATCCTTTTTCTATAAAAAAAATAAACGAAAAAACAGGTTGCGATTCAGTCTCAATTTACACCAAAAAAATTTGGAAAGGAGAAATGGAAAAATATTTAAAAAAAATTCCGCCGCGGATGGTTTTTGGCATCATGCCGACACTTTTGCATCAGCGTACTGCAGCTACAATTTTGAAAAATGTTCATGTTTTTACAATAATCGAAGAAAAAAACTCCGAAAGAATTTCTTGTGGATATTCAGGAAAAATCAAGTAAAGAAATTTCCTGTTAAAAATTCTCAAAACTGCGAAAAAAAATCCATGTGAATTCTGTCTGAAAATTCAAAACAGTCCCGTGGGAAATACATATAATTTTCCGTTGCAAAAAATGTTCATATTTCCATTTTTTTTTTACATTCTAATGAATTTCTTCGACAAGTTCTTTCGAATCTTCACCAGAAATTCTTCTTCATTTCCAAAAGAAGTTTTTCGAACATTTTAAAAAGCGCACTTCAAAATGTTCAGTCTCCAGTTAGCTTTGCGAGCAAAGGCGTAGGATCCGGAGATGACGAGTTCGATTCTCATTCCTGTCTAGGATGTTTTCGGGTGGGAAACATTCTCGACACCCTAGGTATAGTGTATCCATCGTACTTGCTACACAAGATATATAATCGTCTACTAAGTTGAAAAGTAGACCAACTTCCAGTTGGAATATGGATTCAAAGAATAAGAAGAAGACTTCTAAATTTTTCAAGATAAAATCTTCTGAATTTCCGAAAGATATTAAACAGCCAATGCTACATGAAACACTTTGATATTTCTATTGATTTTTTGTTTTAGGATTTTTTTTTTCAAATTTAGAATTTTGAAATGAAATTTTTTCGGAATACTTTTTTATGCTATTTGTGAATTCTATCACATTTTTTTTAATTTTCCAAGAATTTTTTTATTCGAGGCATTATTTAGAAATTGTTTGGATTTTCAAAGAATAAATCTTTAGAATTCTCCAGGCTCATGTTTTTTTTTAATTTGCACCATAAATTCTTCCAAAATTTCATCGGGAATTCATTCTTTTTCGGGAAGTCATTTTGATTTCTTTGTAGGTTCAGCTAAACATTGCTTTAAATCTTTACCATGCAAAGATGCACAGGAAATGATTTAGAAATTTTAAGGAATTTTAACATCAGAAAATCTTTAAAATTTCGATTTATTTTTTTAAGGAATTCCTACTTGAAATGCTTCAAAAGTACAACCTTTACAAGTCCAGAGGTGAACCAGTCAAGAGCTGAAAGCCTCTTTAATAAAGAAGAAAAAAAACCTTTACAAGTACTACAAAAGTACAATTTTTCGTTATTTCCTCGGGAAATTCATTATTGGTGTTTCAGATGAACTTTTTTCGATTTTCTACTGGAAACTCTTAGGAATTTTCATCGGAAATATTTTGGCATATTCCGTATAATTTCGTTTGGAAATTAAAAAAAACTGCTGAAAATGTCTAAGAATTTCTTTTGGAAAACGAAAAGTGCAATGCATTACGGATCCTTCTACGGATTCTTCTAGTTCTTCAAAATTTCTACCGAACATTTTTCGGAACTCTTCCACAGAATTTCGGAAAAGAATGTCGTTGGAGTTCTAAAGATTTTTCCGTGGTGACTCCGAAGAATTTCTTGTCAATATTCCGAAGGGTTTCCCTTGCAATTCCAGAATAATTATTCTTGAAAATTAAGAAGATCTTGGAATTGAAAATTAATCCAAGCAATAAATGTAGGCAATAATTTAGGCTTAAGAACGCTAGTTTTTATGATATTGAATAATTAGGATAATTGATCGAAAAATTTAATAATGCACTTAAATGTTCTAAATGCACAAAATTCTAGTAGTGCGTATGAAAATAGTTATGACATAGAGAAGCTTGCATTTAAAAAATCAACATGAAATTCTAAATAAAATGCTTTTTAAATTCATAAAAGGGTCTTAAAACTAAGGAGATTCCTGCGATATGAAAAAAGGCAGTGTTCCAGAAAAAACACTCCAATTCATAAAACAATCTAGGTTGAAAATAGTGTTATAATAACGATTGAAATTGAATTCCAAAACAAACCCTTTCAGGACGGATAGTTCATATATGCCCAGCGTTTTAGATTGTCTATAAAATCACAAAAGAGAGCTAGGCCACCATTTTCTTCAGTAAAATTGTTCATCTAGATATTGGCTTTACAGAAAAAATATGGGAGCTCAAATTTGACTGACCCTGAAAACTCAGATATCCGAAACCTTGGGAAGATTTCGATTCCAAGAGCATGCAAATGAAGTTAAAATGTTCGAATCATTCTGAACACTCAGATAAGATATCTTATGGGTCACCCTGGACGTTAAGCCAGTGATTAATATTTAGGAATACGAGATGCTCAAGGTACTCCAAAATGCTCTCAAGTTCAGCCCACGATATCTACCAGATCAATCAAGACATTTGCAATGTCCTCATCATCGGTATATACCCAATCCGATGAAATAAGCATATGATCCAAATTTCCAATAACATGAGATCCAAGAGACAAGGTACCCAAAATTATCTTGAGTCAACATCAAGTTGCACAATGACTATGAGGTTTGTTCGCAAGTTTTTTTTTTTGAAGGGCCTTAGAAACACTGGGTTCACGGACTTGAATGATTAAGTAGTTCAAACATTACGACTTCCAGGACGTTTTGTATAACCTAAAAAGTCAGTAGTAGCTTGTATAAATAATAATTGAAGTCATATCAACCCAATGGACCTACTGGGATATTATATCATACATCATTCACAAGATGTAACCATTGGATAAATCGAATGATCCGAACACCAAAATAATAATCGGTCTATAATACATTCATTTCTCTATGCGTCGCTTATGAAAGGACCATTGACTGAAGCATATTCGAGATGTGGAATAGAAGTTCCTTGGAAAATTATTCGAAAGAACCATCTGAGTGACCGAGAAAATATTTTTAGTATGGCATCATTGGCTTCCACGAGTCGATATCAAAATAAAATTTCAATGAAGAATTATAAATTTTGAGAGATGAGCCAGCTCTGGATTGAAAATCTCTTTAATAGAGAAGAAATAGAAATTTTCCATAATAAAATAGGAAATTGCCAATAAAGAAATTAGGGTATGAGTATTAAATAACTATTAAATGAGTTTTAAATATAGAATTACTACAAATAATGCAAAATTTCCATAAACAGTTGGAAATTTTTCACAAAACAATAATAAATTAGCACTTGTAAAACCAAAAATTGCAATTATGAAATAAAAATTTTCCATAAAGAAATCAAAAGTTCAACGAAAAAAATACAAAATTTTCATGAATAAATCAATATTAGCAATAAACAATTACAAAAATTTTATTTTGTGGAAAATTTTGTAATTATTTATTTCTAATATTGATTTATTTATGGAATGTTTGTATTTTTTCCGTGGAAAATTTAGATTTCTTTATGAAAAATTCTTCTTTTATATTTGCAATTTTTGGTTTTAAAAGTGTTAATTTATTTTTTGTGTGGAAAATTCTTGATTGTTTATGGAAATTTTGCATTATTTGTAGAAAATTTAATGGCAAGATCGAGTGGAAAACCCTAAATATGTACGTTAAATCCTTTACACCATCCTGAAAGGGTTAAATAACAAAATATATCAATAAATTCTAGAATACCAAAAGGAACCCAAAGATATTAAATACTGTAGATTTAAAATGAAAGCTTGCATTTTAGGCCAAAACTGTATAATTCAGGCAAAGGAAAATAAAGGATATTGTTTTACGGTTCTGATTAGATTAATAGAATCTTGGCATAATGAAGAGAGTTTTGAGATTCTGAATAAAACTTGTATGCCCTGAGAAAAACCTATTAATATTGGAAGGTAAACTAATTTGACGATTCTGAAAACAATACTGGAATTTCTACAGGAATGCTACTCAAAAGAAACAACAGTAGGAGGTTTTATTTGCATCTCTAAGATTACATATAACTTTGTGATTCTCTGATAAACTTTTTGTTGTAAAAGTTCAGTTCAGATGCTGCGCTGAGGTTAATATCTAAAGAATTTCCAGAACCTCCAGAGCTACGAAAGGTCCCAAATACTCTTAGGAATCTACAGCGATATTCAGTGATGAAATTTAAAATTTATAATTTTCCTCTAAATTTTTATAACATATTCGAGTCCACATTTTTTTGTATCCTCCTGATGCATTGAAGGTGTGCGAGTTCTAGATGTCCTAATACCCGATACACATTACAACATGATAACATCATCAAAATTTTCGAATTCATGAAAATTTATAATTTCCATGCTGGGTTTAGTTTGATTTTGAAATTGTCCATTTTCAAAATTAATCGGATTAACCATATGTTTTAGTTACACATGGTTTTTTGTTATTTTTTGGTACTTGAAAAAAAACCACGTGGTCCTAGGGGGGGAGGTGGGGTCTGCCAAATGACCACCATAAGCCACATGGGGGGAGGGGGGTTGAAAATCCTCAAAAATATGACCACGTGGTTTCACGTGGCCCCATACAGCATGCATGAAATAGCAAACAATAATATTTCTAGTAATAATGTTGTTCATTTTCTAATCATTACGAGGTATAGAGAATAAAAACCACAATTTTCAAGAAAACTTTGATTGCAGCGTTCTCGTAAAAGCGCAAATATGCGCAAGCAAATCACTCACTAAAAGGTGGTACTAGAGTTATATTTCAATCCCCCATTCACAGATGAGGGGACATTTGGGGACATTAGGTTTGCGGGACCATTTTATAGCGAAGAATTATGATAATTAAAGTTTTTCTTCTACAACTTTTTGATAATAATCTTCGCGTGCAAAACAATCCAAACTATCGAAAAGCTAATCACTTGTCATAAGACGAGTTTGTTTCATTTCATTTATTTAGTTAACATCTAAACAGATAACACTGAATCAACAATTTGACGCCACAATACACGGTTCGAGGCCGCATCTCTCCATCCTCGGATACGCCACACGCTCGCCAAGTCGTTCTGCACCTGGTCTGCCCATCTCGCTCGCTGCGCTCCACGCCGTCTCGTACCTGCCGGATCGGAAGCGAACACCATCTTTGCAGGGTTGCTGTCCGGCATTCTTGCAACATGTCCTGCCCATCGTACCCTTCCGGCTTTAGCTACCTTCTGGATACTGGGTTCGCCGTAGAGTTGGGCGAGCTCATGGTTCATTCTTCGCCGCCACACACCGTCTTCTTGCACACCGCCAAAGATGGTCCTAAGCACCCGTCTCTCGAATACTCCGAGTGCTTGCAAGTCCTCCTCGAGCATTGTCCATGTTTCATGTCCGTAGAGGACTACCGGTCTTATAAGCGTCTTGTACATGACACATTTGGTGCGGTGGCGAATCTTTTTCGACCGCAGTTTCTTCTGGAGCCCGTAGTAGGCCCGACTTCCACTGATGATGCGCCTTCGTATTTCACGGCTAACGTTGTTGTCAGCCGTTAGCAAGGATCCGAGGTAGACGAATTCCTCGACCACTTCGAAGGTATCCCCGTCTATCGTAACACTGCTTCCCAGGCGGGCCCTGTCGCGCTCGGTTCCGCCCACAAGCATGTACTTTGTCTTTGACGCATTCACCACCAGTCCAACTTTTGTTGCTTCACGTTTCAGGCGGGTGTACAGTTCTGCCACCTTTGCAAATGTTCGGCCGACAATGTCCATGTCATCCGCGAAGCAAATAAATTGACTGGATCTATTGAAAATCGTACCCGGCTGTTACACCCGGCTCTCCACATGACACCTTCTAGCGCAATGTTGAACAACAGGCACGAAAGTCCATCACCTTGTCTTAGTCCCCGGTGCGATTCGAACGAACTGGAGTGTTCGCCCGAAATCTTCACAGTTTTGCACACCATCCACCGTTGCTTTGATCAGTCTGGAAAGCTTCGCAGGAAGCTGTTCTCGTCCATAATTTTCCATAGCTCTACGCGGTCTATACTGTCGTATGCCGCCTTGAAATCAACGAACAGATGGTGCGTTGGGACCTGGTATTCACGGCATTTTTGAAGGATTTGCCGTACAGTAAAGATCTGGTCCATTGTCGAGCGGCCGTCAACGAAGCCGGCTTGATAACTTCCCACGAACTCGTTCACTAATGGTGACAGACGACGGAAGATGATCTGGGATATCACTTTGTAGGCGGCATTAAGGATGGTGATCGCTCGAAAGTTCTCACACTCCAGTTTGTCGCCTTTCTTGTAGATGGGGCATATAACCCCTTCCTTCCACTCCTCCGGTAGCTGTTCGGTTTCCCAGATTCTGACTATCAGTTTGTGCAGGCAGGTGGCCAGCTTTTTCGGGCCCATCTTGATGAGCTCAGCTCCGATACCATCTTTACCAGCTGCTTTATTGGTCTTTAGCTGTTGAATGGCATCCTTAACTTCCCTCAATGTGGGGGCTGGTTGGCTTCCATCGTCCGCTGAACTGACGTTGTCATCTCCTCCGCTGCCTTGACTTTCACTGCCTGTACTCTCAGCGCCATTCAGATGTTCCTCGTAGTGCTGCTTCCACCTTTCGATCACCACACGTTCGTCCGTCAAGATGCTCCCATCCTTATCCCGGCACATTTCGGCTCGCGGCACGAAGCCTTTGCGGGATGCGTTGAGCTTCTGATAGAACTTGCGTGTATCTTGAGAACGGCACAGCTGTTCCATCTCCTCGCACTCCGCTTCTTCCAGGCGGCGTTTCTTCTCCTGAAAAAGGCGGGTCTGCTGTCTCCGCTTCCGTCTATAACGTTCCACGTTCTGCCGGGTACCTTGCTGCAACGCGACCGCCCGCGCTGCGTCCTTCTCCTCCAGAATCTGTCTGCACTCTTCGTCGAACCAATCGTTCCGTCGACTTCGACCCATATACCCGACGTTGTTCTCCACTGCGTCGTTAATGGCTGCTTTGACTGTATTCCAGCAGTCCTCAAGAGGGCCCCATCGAGCTCACCCTCTTCCGGCAACGCTGCCTCGAGATGCTGCGCGTATGCAGTGGCGACATCAGGTTGCTTCAGTCGCTCTAGGTCGTACCGCGGCGGTCGTCGGTACCGAACATTGTTGATGACGGATAGTTTTGGACGCAGTTTAACCATCACCAGATAGTGGTCAGAGTCGATGTTAGCGCCACGATATGTCCTGACGTCGATAATGTCGGAGAAGTGCCGTCCATCAATCAGAACGTGGTCGATTTGTGATTCTGTCTGCAGTGGTGATCTCCAGGTGTACCGATACGGGAGGCTGTGTTGGAAGTAGGTGCTGCGAATGGCCATATTCTTGGAGGCGGCGAAATCAATTAGTCGTAGGCCGTTTTCGTTCGTCAGCCGGTGAGCGCTGAACTTTCCAATAGTCGGTCTAAACTCCTCCTCTTGGCCAACCTGAGCGTTCAAGTCTCCTATGATGATTTTGACGTCGTGGCTTGGGCAGCTGTCGTACTCACGTTCCAGCTGCGCGTAGAATGCGTCCTTATCATCATCAGTGCTTCCGGAGTGTGGGCTATGGACGTTGATTATGCTGAAGTTGAAGAACCGGCCTTTGATCCTCAACTTGCACATTCTTTCATTGATCGGCCACCACCCGATCACGCGCCTTTGCATATCGCCCATCACTATGAAAGCTGTTCCCAGCTCGTGTGTGTTGCCGCAGCTCTGGTAGATGGTATGATTACCTCTAAACGTTCGCACCATTGATCCCTTCCAACAAACCTCCTGCAGCGCTACGATGCCGAATCCACGGTCCTTGAGCACATCGGAGAGTATGCGTGTGCTGCCGATGAAGTTGAGAGATTAGCAGTTCCACGAACCGAGTTTCCAATCGCTAGTCCCTTTTCGTCGCAGTGGTCTTCGCCGATGGTTCCGGTCCGTACTCTCTTGTTGATTGTTCGTTGCTTAAGATTTTAAAGGCTGGCTTGCAGGGCCTGACACCAAACCCCTAAATTTCCGGAGGACCATTCCTCCTTATTTCCGGTGGAGCATGGTGCACAGTTTCACTTAGAGTCCCTCGCTGGCACTCGGACGATGATCAGCCGCCCTAACATGGAGAACAGACGCTGTTGTGAGCCGATCCTGACATGGAGAACAGACGCTCAATAAGATTTGCACCTCCGGAGAGGAGCAAACCCCCCCTTCCCTGTCAGCATACGACCATAGTTCCCACCGGGGTTGGTTACCCGATCTTCCCTAAGGTTGCTCGTATCCCGGCCAGCACCGCGGGGAGGTAGGGATAGGAGTTGCTGGGTAAGAGGCTAAGGACCGCGAGATGGGGTCTATTTTATTCCTTCAGGTACGCGAAGTACCAATGGTACGCTTTACCCAGCATTTGCCGTGCCAAGACGAGTTTGTACAATCCCATTTAATTCCACCACTTAATTGTACCTTGACAGATACGTATTTTGACCTCAACAGTAAGGTCATCCTCAGTGTCTCGTACTTGACGTACGACGTACGTACTTGACGTTACGTAAGGTCATCCTCAGTGTCTCGTACTTGACGTACGACGTACGTACTTGACGTTACGTAAGGTCATCCTCAGTGTCTCGTACTTGCCGTACGACGTACGTACTTGACGTACGAGACACTGAGGATGACCTTACTGTTGAGGTCAAAATACGTATCTGTCAAGGTACAATTAAGTGGTGGAATTAAATGGGATTGTACAAACTCGTCTTATGACAAGTGATTAGCTTTTCGATAGTTTGGATTGTTTTGCACGCGAAGATTATTATCAAAAAGTTGTAGAAGAAAAACTTTAATTATCATAATTCTTCGCTATAAAATGGTCCCGCAAACCTAATGTCCCCTCATCTGTGAATGGGGGATTGAAATATAACTCTAGTACCACCTTTTAGTGAGTGATTTGCTTGCGCATATTTGGGCTTTTACGAGAACGCTGCAATCAGAGTTTTCTTGAAAATTGTGGTTTTTATTCTCTATACCTCGTAATGATTAGAAAATGAACAACATTATTACTAGAAATATGATTGTTTGCTATTTCATGCATGCTGTATTGGAAACAAACAAAAAAAAATTGCTCAAAAAAAACAAAAAAAAAAATTTTTCGCTTGTTACATTTTTGAAGGGTTAACGATGGCCCTTAAAGGGTTAAAAAAGGTTCTTAAATATTCCTTCACATACTATATGTTGCGTAGAAACAGTTTTCATTGAAACAATATTTTTGGCCCCCCATTTGTATGAGAAATCCCCATAGTGAAATGGCCGACATAGCACCACGAAATAAATCAGCTTTCCAACTCTTCAAACTTCTCATAATCGTATCAATAGTTCAGAAAACGCCATAATTTCTTTGTAGGGTAGAACTGGCCATGTGATGGCCACGGAACAGATTCCGAAACCCGGAAATTCTAGATTAAATGGCCAACATAGAACCAGGAAATACAATTTTGCTTGTCAATTTTTTTGTCATCTCAAACATTTTTGGCCTAATCAAGAAAAGGATACGGAAGCTAACGAATAGTAATTTGCAAATCGATACTGACGAAGAGCTGGAGAATTCATATTCACGGTTGCTGTGGAAGCATATAGAGAAGTTTTTCGTTTTAATTTTATTCATTTTTTTCTCTTCTCTCCTTATTTTTCTTATTTCAACATACCTACATTTAACATAGATATAAATAGCTTAACTTTATTTGAATTTGTTCCTCCTCCAATACATATTTTCTTTAATTTAATATCTTATTCATTACAATTCAAATAAATCGATTAAATATCAATTTTAAAGATAGATTATTTTTCATTTAGTCTCACGCATAACTATTGAGTAAAAATTATATAAAATGATTGGTATTATTGTTAATAAAAAGTGGACCACAGAAGAGTCCTTTTTTTGGCCAGAAAAACGGATACTCAAAGTTCAAAAATTCAACGACAGACTTAATTTAGTTGACACGATCATGGAGCAGGTAAAATTTAGAGTGGGATGTGACAATATTTTAAGTGAAGATATCATGGAATTGAATTCAATTATATTTGATTACATTTTAATTAATCGATACAATGTTATACAAAATTATATGAAGTTAAAATGGTAGAAAATTTTCAACAAGGAATGCAACTTTTTGAACAATACGTTTCTTTGATTTCTGATGGTAAACGAGTTTTGGTACTGAAATACTTTGGATAATTGCGGAGATTCTTGAATGTCCAGTGTACGTTTTTCAAGATAAAATAGGGAAATATTCTTATGGTGAACGTTTTAAATATGAAGAAATTAGTCATTTGGATTTCTTTATCACATCCGACGGATATATTGAAAACATATTAGAAATAAAAAGGATATCAAAAGATCAACACATTCGATGAATTACAGATACAAAATAAAATACACTCATCAGATCATATACAAGATCAAACCCATATGAAATCATCGACACACAGGCATTTAATTCAAAATATCTTTTTATTGATTCTGAGTCAGGAGATGAAACTCTTAAAGTGCTTTTTAATAAATGAGGACGATAAAGAATTGGAAAATGCTATTCTAGAACGAGTTAATCAGGACAATCAAGACTCTAATCCAAGAAACAAAAAAATGTTGAGGATTTTTAATGGTTTAAGAATTCAGGACAAGATATCAATCAGTTGAATTTGATTACTCAAAAACTCGGTGAATTGGCATTGAATCTAAATAAAGAATTTATAATCTATCGAAAACATGGCGAGGAGATAGTGCTAGGTGTAACCGAAAAATAATCAAAAAGAAAAGAATGTAAACTATTTTTGTCTGAGGAGCAGGGAAAGATACATTTCGACGTGGTCATTGAAAGCAAAGAAATAGTTAGATACAACTGGATAAACATAATAGACCGTTTTGCTACAGACACATATGTACATCAAAACAAGGAGAATTTGTACACATTTGTTCATCCACAACTAGAAGGCATTCTTAAAATAAAAACAATAGAAGGAGATGGTAATTGTATGATAAGATCAATACTAGATCAACTGAGTAGACAATATCACACATATCTTATGTCAGACCATAACGTTAAAAAATTGAGAAAATTTATCGCTGATTATATTTATCAGAAAAGAGTACAATTTGAGGATTTTATGTTTGATTATAAAGATCCAGATGAGGACTTCGAAATCGGATTGGAAAGGATGAGAGAAAATGGCAGATGGTTAGGACATGAGGCATTATTAGCAGCAACTGAGATATTGGAATTAACTATAAAAATAACTGGAAAAGATGGAGCAATCAACATAATAGGAGAAGCTTACGCTAATAACGGAATGCTTAATATCTTTCATACAGGAGAAGTTGATCAAAATCACTATGATAGTATAGTAACTTATCGAGATAATATAAACAATTCTAACGCAATCAATAATACAGATATGCAGATTGAAGGAATTATAGAAAACAATAAAATCAACAACACGGGAAAGAAAACAAGTCATTACACAGATAAAAACAAAGAAAGTGCTGATAATAATAAAACAACATCATGCAGCATTATAGCAGAAGGAATGTTGAACAATAAAACAGAAAACTCAATTATTCACTTACAAAAAAGGACAATTCTTTAGCCTCAAGTAGTAAACTACTGAAACTAGCTAGTTGGAATATTAGAGGGTGTAGAAACAGTAGGAAAAGAGATGAGATAGACGAGACTTTAATGACATACAATATTGATATAGCTGTACTACAGGAAGTTAATACTCTAGGAGACGAGATTGTTACAGAAAATTATGTATGGAAGGTGGCTGATAATCATGTAAATAAAACAAGAGGATTAGCATTAGTTACAAGAAAACACATTGATGTAAAAATATTAAATTTAAAATTAATAAGAACAGGATTACTGTGGATCAAACTCAAAGTAATGGATAATATTCTCATTATAATCAATGTTCATGCACCTAATAAACAACAGAGTTCTTTTTTGTGTAAACTTAATGAGATTGCATCAAACATAAAGGATAGTAGACATTTAATAATTATTGGAGACTTTAACGCTCAATTGGGTACAAATGATTTAGAAGGTGAGGATAAGAAAATAATAGGGAGAAAGTTGGGACATGACATATGCAACGACAATGGGGAGCTTTTCAAACTCTTTCTTCATACAACTAGATTGAAAAATGTGTCATCAAAATAAGGAGTTGGAACGACCACAACATGGAGAAGTGGAAATAAATATAGTCAAATTGATCATGTTTTAATTCCAACAAAAACTAATTTTAGAATTAGGTTCGTCAAAGGTTATTGGACTCCTATTAGTTCTGGTCATAAACTAATCTTGGTAGGAATAGTAATGCAGAAAACGGGTCGCAAATATTCGGCAAGTAATGGACCGACAAAACTTAACATTGATTTACTAAAAGACAAGAAGATACAGGAGAAATATCAATAAGAATTAAAATCTATTCCTAATCCTGAAATAACGAAAGACAGTTCAATTGAAAAATGCTACTCAGATTTAGCTGTAAAAATACGAAGGGCTGCGAATAAATCAGTTAGAACATCAAAGACTCCTAGTACCCCGAAAAGAAGGAAAGCATTTGATCGCTTAAAAAAGCAATAAAATATCTAGTCAGTTCCAGACAATCAAATATACAAATATAAATTGGGTAATAGAAGACAAGAATTTAATATCGCCAAAAAAGAACATAAAGAAAAGGAAATAAGAGATTTTTTCACAAACCTAAATGATTTTGACGTAGGGCAACGCATTAGGAAAACACACATTTTTTGAGAGGGTTTTTTAAAAATAAACGGAAAATTAGGGCTAATATTAGTACAACAACTTGGGAACAGATTTTGAAAGAAAGTGAAGGTCCCGAAATACAATTTTGTCAGCAACAGGATTATACTCCGTTACAGGAGCCGCCTTCATCAGAAGAAATTATAAATATAATAAAAACTCAGGTCAAGGAAAAGCAGCTGGTCCTGATCACATATATATGGAATATATAAAAAATGCAGATAGGGACACTTTAGAATCACTTATTAAAATTATACAAAAAGTATATATGGATAACGAATTGCCAAGTGAATGGCTCAAATCGACTCAAATTCCCATACCAAAAAAGACAAACGCAATTAAAGCAGACGATTTTAGAAGAATTTCTTTATGTAACATAGTATATAAAATTTATGCGAAATGGTTAGTAAAACAGTTAACTATATATGCAGGTGAGCCAGATTTATATCAAGCAGCATTTACAAATAACAGATCAACTGATGATCATATATTTGTAACTAGGAGAATTATGGAAGAATATTGGAATGCGGGAAAAGATTTGTATATAATTGCTCTAGATGTTAAAAAAGCGTTCGATACAGTCAAAATTCAGAATCTAAGAGACATATTATTAAATCTAGGTGTACCGTCAAGATTAGTCGATAGGGTCATTGCATGCATGAAGAATGAGTTGACCAGAGTTTTATGGAACAATCAATTATCGGGTGAAATTAGAAGAGGAAAAGGTATAAAACAAGGATGTCCACTATCTCCTACTTTATTTAACTATATTATACAAAATGTTATTCGTAAAATTGCTCAAAAAATTCCAGAACTAAGATTACTGGATATAAATTGCCTTAAATTACCATTAATTCTAGCGTTTGCGGATGATTTACTTATAATTGCAAATAGCAAAGAAGAATTAGAAAAAATATTAAAAGTACAGAAGTAGGTCTGACACTAAATCATACAAAATGCCAAGTATTATTGAGGTTACCAAATAATAAAGCAAGTTACCCTAAAACCATAATACTAAATGGCATACAATTCGATGTGTATGAAAAATTAAATATTTAGGAATTTGTTTATCAGCCACATTATACAGAAAATCTACTAATAGTTCAAGATGTAGAAATACATATAAAACAAGCCGAACAGTGATAGAATTCTGCAAACAATTTAAGCCCTCGTGGGAATTAGGTAAACTTATATACAAAACGGTTTTAGCGCCGTCAATAATCTATGGAACAAAAGTAGCGGTGCTTACTAAAAAAAGCAGAATATCAATGGCTAATTATGAGAAATCAATTCTGAGGGCCATATTCAATAATTGTTCAAGGCCGGATGGTTTGAGGTTTAATTCAAGAAAGATATTAGAGGGGAAAACAATAAATAGGAAAGTTAGAGTTGGTAGAATTAGCTACTACGGCCATATATTGAGAAGAGAGGATAATCATCCAATCAAGTTAGCCTATAAACTAAAACTAAAAAAAAAGAAAAAAGGAAGACCAAGCATAACATGGGTAGATTCTTTAGAAGATGATTTAAATAGGTATAATAACATTAGTATTGTAGAATGGGAACATGTGGCTAAAGATAGGGATAAAATAAAGAATAAAGCAGAAGAAATATATAAAGAAACAATAAGCGAAATTTCTGATGGGGAAACTTCTTCAGAAGATAACCAACAAAGACATAAATACAAACACTGGAAGAAAAAAACATGATTATGGGTAGGCTAAATTAAGATCTAAACACAACTACACATCTACAAAACAACTGAAGCGTTCACTATACAAATTTCAGATATCTACTGGTATCGATATTCAAATAAGGCTTGGACCCACTTTATCAAATATTAGGCGTTTAAGCCATATCATTCTTCTCAAACAACAGAGATCCTGGTTGTAGGTTGCACATTATAAACTTACTGTTTAATCCTAATAATTATTATTGATATTTTATATTTTGCGGGAATAACCTTATATAACATAATTTTGATAAGTTTGTATTCTTCTATTCTTGACACTACTCATCATATTTTGTAATTGAACTTGGTAAAGATTGGATGATTATTTCCTCTTCTTAGAACATGACTATTGTAATGTTGGATGAATATTTTAAAATAAATCTAAATAAATTAGTTTTTATCGTTTTTAACTTTAAAAAAAAACAATTGTAAACAAATACTGTAATTATGTTTTATTATTGTTATAAAGGTAAATAGTATTTGGATGTTTTTATTCATTTGGGCAATTTATTATTTAAATTGAATTGATATTTAATTATTGTAAATTAATTATCTTGCGAGAACAACATATAACTCGTCTGACTACTTGACTATCTTTGGTGATAACATGTTTCGTGCGGTTGGTGTCTTGGATAAACAAAGTGGAACTTTGCTTCAGTCAGTGCAGCAATGACTCCTGAAAGTATAGATCCTATTTCAACCATTTTCTTAAATCTAGGGAGGAGAACAACTGCAATCGCCAATTGAATCTATAAACAATAAGCAATTATCCTGCAAGGTTTCCAGAAGAAGAAAAAAAAAAAAAAAAAAAAAAAAAAAATAGAAACGGAAATAAATGATTCCGCTTGCAACAGAGGAGTAGAAATATCGCGTTTTATCAGTCCCGAGAAAATGTATTTCCAAAAGTAAAACGTGTGAACCTTCATGTATTCATATGTTAAAAGTAGATTTCGAACTGTGGTTTTAGAGGTGAAGTGTTGGAGATTCAATCTTTTGAGAATCCCGACAAAAAAAAAAGAAAGAAGATAATTGTAATAGATGGATTTTATTATGTTTTGCATTTGACTAATCGCCATTCGCGTTGGACTAACAGCGCATAGTCGCTTTTCTTGTACGGGCTGGAAATTAGTAAGCGGGATCCCGTTCATTCGTTGCGGATTGTAGAGTGATCAATCCAGCTCAAGTGTCAGCTAAGGCCCGCCTTTAGAGGCAAACAAACGGAGGGGAGTGAAGTTATCTAATAAGTTTAACAGAAACTTACCCGACAGTCGCCCAAAACCCATACTTTGGACAGAATCTGAACCGAGAATTAGTAGCTTTCCTTTAGTCCTCGCCAGGTGAATCGGAAAGGTACGTGAAGCCGGGTCGAAGGGAAAGTGGGCTACTAAATCGTGGAAATGGGTTTTCCAGACGCTCTTGGGAAATACAAGTCGGAAGCCACTCACTCCGCACCTTTAATTCGGCCATTTTGCACAAGAGCTCAAGATGCCATCTTGTGAAGCAGCGATCGACACTGGTGAGCCACCGGTAACTTGAGGTTTATGGAAACCTTGTAATTATGATCATAGAAAGTTCATCGTAAACCAGATATGCCCATTTAGTTTATTGTCCAATCCGAATGAACTCGTTTATATTAATAAAAGTTGAATTAAATTGTCTGGATCTCAATTGATTTCATTTTCAGCAATTCCGTTCATACCACAATGTTCTAGTACGTTCTCAGTCATTTCATTGGTAGATCGTTTTTCTTTTTTTTAAGGCTTCTATTCCTCTACGGTAAGCGAGAATCGGGTTGATGGGAATACGATAGGCAACCAGGGAAAAGGAGAGCAGTTTTTGTTTTCTGTTGATTTGAAAAATGGTTTGAAATATTCAGAATATCCTGTCAGCAACCATTCGAGGATTGTAAAATATATAGATTAAAAAGTCTCTCATATGCGAGAGTGGCGATTAAGCCACCAAAGTCATTTAACACATCAAACTATTTTGCGAACGGTTACACCATGTATGTTTTAATGATGTTGCTGAGTATGACTTTCAGCATTGAGTTTTCTTAGTCGTTGATATTGTAAAGCTACGAAAGTTTTATATATAATATAAATATATACACAATAGTATATGTAGGAAACCTACAGTAAATATAAATATATAAACTATAATCTTTAATAATCATTACATGGAAAAAAAAAAAAAAAAAAAAAAAAAAAAATTAAAAATTTGAAATTTGAAATTTTTAATATTTCTTTTTAATTTACACATATGTTCAGTGAATTCAAAATGATTTCTCATGGCGGTTTAGGATGTAGACTTGCTTTTAAAACATTTTTCTTGCATTCTTATAGAATTTTGGTCCTCTTTGCTTTTGTATGATCCTATGTTATTTGACGTTTAGAAACTCAGTGTCTTTTTTACAAAAGTAGTTTAATTAAAACATATAAGCAAACACTTTGCATAATTTGTCATTTCATATTAAGTGTAGAGACGAATGTATATCAAAAGCAATACACGTCACGTCCTCTTACATATATTATAGCATTACAAAGCTATTGTCCTTTTTTATTAAATAACAATCCTTAAATATTGTTGTCATCACGTTTATAAATACTTCAATCACCATGATAAAAAAAATAGTATCAGAAAAAAAAAAGTAAACAGATAAAAAAAAAAAGTAAACAGAAAAAAAATGATTGTGAAAAAAATAAGAATACATATTCATTTTAATCAAGACGCTCACGTAATTACCTATGATACTGCCATCTGTCCTGTTATTTCATCTTTTCAGAAATCAAGAAGTCTGTTTTGCAATTTATCCAAGAATATTCCGAACTATTGGTTTTCCATCTCTGAAGACAGCACAAATCTAAAACTAGCTGATGTTGAAGAAAGGTCATCCCTCATCCAGGATATACGAATTAAAACTTGGTGAGAGAATTCCATTATACATGATATATATATATATATACATAAATATTTACCAAATTATATACCACTGACAAAAAAAAAACATCAGGGCACCCGATTAAAGCGATTTGGATAGGAAGAGTGGAATCGCCAACTTCCTATTGTTAACATCTCGTGGATAAAGGGCGGGCTCTTCTCCCCATCTATTGGGTCAATCTGGGAAACGAGGGCTAGATTATAATTTTGTGTGTACGAACTTTCTTCTGGAAGGAGATTCTCTATTCATCCCGTGGATTCGCATAAGTGTCTTTGCTTATGGAACCACCCCACCCATTTTGGCCCTTCATACAGGAGTTTGATGAAATACATACAATAGTATAATCATGATCAAATCGTTTGTCAGATATGGCCAGTGCTATCGGCAGGTGCCTTGCTACAATAGATGGCAGTATCATCATCATCATCATCATCAACATAGAACCAGGAAATACACAGTTACTTTCGATTACCGAAGTCGGTAAAATTTTACTGAGTTTTTGAACAGCTGACTAAAGTCACTGAAAAAAATTAAATACTGAAAACTCGGTAAACCAAAATGCTCCAGAACTGTCAAATAGTGCCGATCACGTCAATACTTATTATCGCTGATTTGTTCGGTAAATATTTTGCTTGCTGATTTTTTCAGTGAAAAACATTTTTAGAATTGCGATCCAAAATTATTAGAAAAATATTGCAAATTGAGTAAAATCATTCACGGTTGCGAGTCGGGTCCTATTTAACAAAATGACTGTTCTTTTTTTGAACATTATATAAAACAGTGTAATTTCAATTTGATTTTCAAGAAACCTTAGGCCTTTAATAAAAAAAACCCCTAATTAAGTATGAATAATCGATTTTCAACATTATTTTAAATTAGGGCTGCCCAACGATGGCCGGATGCCGGATGCGGCGCTGGCTCCATTTTTTGTGGCCCGCGGCATATGCATATGACATATCAGATTTTCCATTTATTTGAAACCAGATGCACTAAACTTACACTTAACCATGTCGGAGCTAACCAAAATACCACCAACTCACAGAGTGAAAAAAACTGAAGCGGGCTTGAGCATCCGCCATTTGTGTTTTGTCATGTGGTGCTGCACAGAAAAAAATAATGAAAACTAATCAGCGCGTAAAAAATACAAACGCGGAAAATTACGCTATTCTGAGCATACATGAATCTTTTTAATCTATTACGCCCTAAATGTATGCAATTTGTATAGCATTATACCACTTAATCGAATAAATAGTGAAATAATGCAACACAAATTGAATACATTCAAGCGAAAATATCGTTTAAAATTACGCTCTTTTTGACATGCCCTTTATGTGCATTAGTTTCGTGTAAATTTCAACAACTTTTTCTATCTGTGTGTATATTTACACGTTGATTGAAAATTGAAGCAATATTGATTGAAAATTCAACGAATTCCATTTATTTTTAGAGTACTTTTTGGAAAAAAAAACATTGTGCTGTAAAATTGAGTGTAAGGAAATGTAAAGTTACATGTTTTTCGATGCTCTAATTATGTGCATTAAAATTCACTCAATTTTTAATCGAATTTTTGTTTCAATCACTTTATTATTATAGTAGTTAAACAATCAACCTAATTTTCAACCAAATTTCTGATTCAATCAATTTATTTATAAATCATTTCTTATTTACACGTCATGTACATTTAATTATTTTTTGCTGTGACGGTAACTAAAAATGTTGTTATTATAAATCTACGTCTATTATAATCTACTAAAAAAAAGTCCATGGTTTTGTCTTATTTTAGTTAAATAAAAGGTGACGGAATTTAGTACATCAACTTCGGTGATTTCAATTATAGCCACTGACGAAATTCCATTCATAGTTCTGAAATTTAAACCTGAGTTAATTTTCACCACCATCAACAGCATCGGTTGTCTTCTTCTTATTTTATTTGGATTCGTCTATTTAACAGATTTTGTGGGCGCGCAATACGTATTGCCCAAGCTCCGGGCGTTAGTGGATTCGATATCCGTTCAAACCACAATTTCAAGAGGACAAGAAAGGGGTGGCAAAAACTAAATTTGGGAGAGTGCGGATCTTATTCGAGAAATCGTTATTTTTGAGGTTCACCATTCTGGCCTTGATAATTTGTGTGATTCGATTGCAGCGTGCCTTAAGCTCAGCCAGTCCAGTACGCTGAAACTGCATCGTTGGAGGCAGGCAAAATTTTATTTCCGAAAATTTACCGACGATTAATGACAGTCATACCCATTCTTCAACTGGAAATAACGTTCGTTTTGACGACTCATGTGGCATGCCTACTTCCGACTTTGATTTTCTTAATGAACAATTGCATCACATGATTGATCCAATGTTCAAAGCAAATACCAAAACTGTAAGCAGTTCAGGTTGGTATCAAATTTGCTCAAAGAATTGTTATTGGACTTCGTTTTAATGGACCCAAATAATTTTTTGAAAATTCTAAATTGGAATGCCCGCTCTTTAAAGGGTAAGGAAGATGAATTATTCAACTTCCTATCAGTTCATAATGTGCACATTGCCATTATAACTAAAACATATTTAAAACCTGGTCTTTTCATCAAAAGAGATCCAAATTATTTTATTTACCGAAATGATCGTCTTGACAGCGCCTGTGGTGGGATCGCCATTGTCATTAATAGACGTATCAAACATAAATTATATTCTTCGTTTGAAACCAAAGTTTTCGAAACCTTGGGAGTTTCTGTTGAAACAAATTTTGGACAATTACCTATCTTTTATTGCAGCCTACTTGCCTTTTCAATGCAATGGGCAGCAAAATAATTTGTTGAAAGCTGATCTTCAGATTCTGACTCGCAACAAATCAAAATTCTTCGTAATTGGTGACTTCAATGCCAAACACCGTTGATGGAATAATGCTCAAAGCAATTCCAACGGCAAAATTTTATTTGAAGATTGTTCTGCGGGATATTATACTATTCAATATCCCAATGGACCAACTTGTTTTTCATCCACTCGAAATCCTTCGACAATTGATTTGGTTTTAACGGATTCAAGTAGGCTGTGTGGCCAATTGGTAACTCATGCTGACTTTGACTCTGGTCACCTTCCTGTGACATTTGAAATCTCACAAGAAGCCATTTATAATCCAATCAGCTCTACTTTTAATTATCATAGAGCTGATTGGGATTTATATAAAACGTATATCGATAGGAATTTTGATGTTGATATTCCTCTCGATACCAAAAGTGATATTGATAATGCTCTCGTATCTTTGACAAATTTAATTGTCGAAGCCAGAGGCATTGCAATTCCTAAATGTGAAATTAAATTCAACTCCATTATTATTGACGACGATCTTCAGCTACTGATCCATCTTGAAAATGTGAGGCGAAGGCGAAGAACTCGTGATCCCGCTTTGAAAGTAATTTGGCGAGATTTGCAAAATGAAATTAAAAACGTTTCGCTATTCTGAGAAATACCAACTTTGAGAATAATGTCTCGAAGTTGGATCCCAGTCAGAAACCCTTTGGAAATTAACGAAAATTATTTTAAAAAACCTCAAAAGCCAATTCCAGCGCTTAGAGAGGGTAATAAAATTTCATTAACCAATGGCGAAAGTGCTCACAAACTTGCTCAGCAATTCGAGAGTGCCCATAATTTTAGTCTAGGTCTCACTAGTCCAATTGAGGATCAGATTACACGGAGATTGGAAGACATTCTCAATCAAGATAATGTTTTTGGGCGTTCGTTGGGACGTAATTTGGATGAAGTCAGATCTGGTACTAGAAAATGTAGACATATGAAAGCACCGGGTGATGCTAATGTTTCCTACATACTTATCGAAAAATTTCCTGAGAGCTCTTTATCCTTTTTGGTTAATTTATTTAACAAATGTTTTCAATTGGCATACTTTCCAGATAAATGGAAAAACGCCAAAGTTGTTCCAATTTTGAAGCCGGACAAAAATCCAGCTGAGGCTTCTAGTTATCGCCCAATCAGCTTGCTTTCTTCAATAAGCAAATTGTTTGAAAAGATTATTTTAAATAGAATGATGGTTCATATTAATGACAATTCTATTTTTGCTGATGAGCAATTTGGTTTTCGCCATGGGCATTCAACCACTCATCAGTTATTAAGAGTTACGAACTTAATTCGGCTCAACAAATCTGAAGGATATTCGATTGGAGTTGCTCTTCTTGATATAGAGAAAGCATTTGACAGTGTTTGGCATTATTATGTACGTTATTAAACTGATCCAGAATTATTTATCAGATCGCTCACTACAGGTAAACTATCAGAATTCCAAATGTGATAGATTACCTGCAAGGGCTGGTGTCCCCAAGGCAGCATACTAGGGCCCATATTGTATAACATTTTTACTTCTGACTTACCTGATTTACCACCAGGGTGTCAAAAATCTTTGTTTGCAGATGACACGGGCCTCTCAGCCAAAGGGCGAAGCCTTCGTGTCATTTGTAGTAGATTGCAAAAAATTTAGGATATTTTCTCCACTTACTTGCAAAATGGAAAATTTGCGAATGCTTCCAAAATTCAGTTTATAATTTTCCCACATAAGCCGAGAGCTTCTTATTTGAAACCTTCTAGCAGACATATTGTCACTACGAATGGAGTTCCAATCAATTGGTTTAGCGATGCCAAATATTTAGGACTTCTGCTGGAGCAAAAATTAACTTTTAAAAGTCACATTGAAGGCCTTCAAGCCAAATGTAACAAATATATTAAGTGTCTATATCCACTTATAAACAGAAAATCAAAACTTTGTCTTAAGAACAAACTTTTGATTTACAAACAAATTTTTAGACCAGCCATGTTGTATGCTGTGCCAATATGGACTAGTTGCTGCAATACCAGAAAGAAGACACTTCAGAGGATTCAAAATAAAATTTTGAAAATGATTCTGAAGTTGCCTCCGTGGTATAGTACCAATGATCTTCATAGAATTTCTAATATTGAGACATTGCAACAAATGTCCAACAAAATAATTTCCAATTCTAGACAAAAATCGTTGCAATCTTCTATTGCAACGATTATCTCCTTGCACCCTTAGTATAAATTAGGTTAGGTTTAGGTTAAGTTAAAAACATTGTAATTCCTACATGGTTCAATTAAACCAGAGGAAAAATCCTAACTGCCAGAGGCAATTGAAATGTATTAATAATAACTAAAACTGTAACATAGCAAATACTTGACGTTACGTAAGGTCATCCTCACTGTCTCGTACTTGACGTACGACGTACGTACTTGACGTACGAGACACTGAGGACGACCTTACTGTTGAGGTCAAAATACGTATCTGTCAAGGTACAATTAAGTGGTGGAATTAAATGGCAATGGCTTATGGCAAGTGAAGACATTCCACTAAAAAGCTCAAAATAATTTTCTTAACGAAAAGCTAATGTTTTAAGCTTTGAAATGATATATAAAACCTCATATTTGGAGAAAATTGACTTCATAACAAATAAATCAATGTAAGGGATGATTTTTTATTTTCATCAGCTTTTTTCACTTCGCCAGCCCATATCTTTTGACTGAATAAACATAGCTTCAATATTTTCCGATTCTCTTATCTAGGGTTTATACTTTCATATGATATATAAATTAGACAAATTGGAGAAATTTTCCGATTAATGGCCAGCCTTTTCCCCATAGTGCATTTGTACCAGAAATTCCGGGTTTCCGGAACCTGTTCCGTAACTACTGCATGGCTAGTTCTACTCTACGAAGAAATTAGATTTTTTTTCTAGATTTCTTGTGCAATTCTGAGAAATTCGAGTTTTTTTAGTCTTCAATCATGTGAGTTTTGATTTTTGGATCAGTTCTTCATTCGTCGTAAGTACCAAGGCCGGGGCACTTGGAAGGAGGAGGGGGCTTAACATGGCCACCCACAGGTCCAACCTTGGAACCTTCCATAGGCAAAGTTTAATTGAAGAATGAATTAGAATTAATAATTAAAAATGTAAGTAAAATGCGGATCGGTTTCGCCTGTATCAAACGAAAACAATATAAAATCAGAACACTGTTATTCAGCTGGAGAACTTCAGTTTTCGAAGGCTACATTTTCAAACCTGCGGTCCTGAAAGAAACGACCAGGTTAGGCGACGTTGTTGGAATTGGGGAGGTGTGAGGTCCTCCAAGCTGACCTTATTGGATGACATAGTTAAGGTTGGAGAAGAGGGCTTAGAACCCGGCTTAAGGTTTCCGGGTTGCCTGATCACCATGGGAGAGTTCAAAGAAGGCCCGCCAAACATAAAAGTTCGAAATGTCGGAAGATCGATTTATTACGTGATGCTGGTCATTTGTACCGGAAGTTCCGGGTTTCCGGAACCTATTCAGTGGCCATCCGAAGACCAAATTTTATTCATTTGGCTATTTTTGTAACACATTCACATTAGCCAATAAATACACATATGTACTGTTGTTATGGTGCTAAAAGTTTCAAAATATTAAACATTTGTTAAAAAAATGACTTTTACCACACTTTAAAACTCCCCCTCTAAAGAAGGGATGGTCATCCAGAGCATCTTACTCATCCACCTTCTGAAACAACTATTCCTCTTGATCACAGTTGAAATTGCATGCATTTTAGTAGGAAATTTACCATGAACGAGCCGTTTTTATTTGTCAAAATTTGAGGGTTAACTGACTATTAATTTCAGAGTTACCGTGATGAACTTACTTTAAGATAAGAAATCACGTTCATAAAATATAAAAAAAAATCTATTGATATTAGTGTATGTAATGATCAAATGACTTGCATTGAAATGTTACAGTTGATTTCAGTTTCAACTAGCCGCATTCTCTCGAGAGCAGAAAATCATGCAGTCAGTCAGAAACACCCAATTATCCGCTGTAGCGCACTTGGAAATAATTACACACGTAATAGTACCATTAAACGACACCAATCGCTATCTCAAGCGATAAGTACTTACCTCCTCAATGCAACGTACGGATCAAATTTGCTCCAAATCTATCTCTATCTGCGTTGATACCGGCGGGAAAAGAAACACGCGTATCACAGTTTAAAACATTCTTCACTTTTGCTCCACACTCTGATAACGATGAGTTACGATTAAACACCCTCGATATTCACTACATATTTTCTGTGATGCACCATTTAATACCGTGTCAAGTTGATACGCAATCAATCTTGTGGATTATACAAATTTTCCTCACTTCAGAATACAACTATTCCTTGGGAAGCGGAGGTCACACAACCACACGAACATGAAAAGTGATCAATTATATTTTACACATTTATGGGATACGGTTTCAGCCAACTTCGTGGTTTTTAGCAGCCTTAGCCTATAATGATATCCTTCTTAAGCATTTGCCTAACATTCCTTTTCCAATTTAGACTATACATACTGGCGCAATTAGAAACACAACCGTCACTTACTAAGACGATTCAATCACATACAAATAATTTCCGTTTCTCCCAAACAATTATCTTTCACCGCAAAGCTATCTTCTGGAGTGAAGCCACTCAACTTCTGTCGATTAGAACTGCTATCACTATTAGAACTAAGATTCAGCAACACACATCTTCCACGTGACAATTATCCACTTGTTCCCTATCAGCCGTTGCACATTCAAACAGTGGTTCGGAATGACTGAGGCCACCAAAAGCACTTCTGTGTCGCCAGACTGCTTCAGTTCTGAACATCCATCCCCAAACTGAGAAGCTGATCCATCCTCCCTGCGTACGGCAAGAGGTCAGCAAAGCAACTGACGGAAACGACTCCAGACCGGCATGTTTCAAACCTGAATGAAGTGTGAATGGTTTTCCATTCCGCTGACCATAATCGGCGTACATAGTGTCTCGGGTTTATTTCGCGAGCATGCGTCAACGATGATTGCACAGTCCCGAACGCGGATGATCTGTCCAGTGTTGCTGGAATAAGTTTATGACATGATTAACGTAACGTGCATTTCTATAATTAACCAGCGTTGTCAATATTGGAGTTCAATAAAAATTGAATATTCAGAGAGCTGCAAAAACAAAAGGATATGATGGTTGGTTATTCAATTACATATTGAAATTGATGTAGAGCTATCCTGAAGATACTATAATGTGTGGTCATAGATTCTTCTCAAATAGTTTTTAAAGCAACACAAACTGTACTTTGCTGCAAAAATGTTCCCAGTTGCAACCAAAGTTTGACTAATTTGCTATTTAACCCATTCTTCTTCTTCTTTTTCTTATTCTTCTATGGCTCACATTCCAACTGGAACTTGGCCTGCTTTTCAAACCTAGTACACAGAAAAAAATAATAAAATTTAGTACACAGAAAAAAAATGAAAAGTAATCGACACGTAAATCATAAAGACGTGGAAAATTACACTATTCTGGGCGTACATGGATCTTCGCCCTAAATGTATGCAATTTACATAGCATTATGACACTTATTCGTATAAAAAGTATAATAATGCATACATTTAGGTGATAATATCTTTTGAATTTACGCCCCTTATGTGTAAATTTCAACAACTTTTTCTATCTGTGTATTCTATTAGCATTTCCACACTTATTAATTGAAAGCTTTCTATGCCCGCCACTGCATGAGTCAAATCGATTTTGCTCCACAGTGCTCATCTGATGCTTTACCATGTTCTGAGTGTCCTCTGAAAATTTGATCTAATTTGGATTAAACCTGATTTAGCACAAGCCGTTTCAAGTTTGCATGCAAATTAGTATGGGGAAACCTGGGCGCAATGTGAAAGCGTCATGAACAGTATAACGGAAAAATAAATTTCCCCATACTAATTTGCATGCAAACTTGAAACGGCTTGTGCTAAATCAGTTTTAATTCAAATGAGCTCAAATTTTCAGAGGACACTCAGAACATGGTAGAGAATTAGATGAGCGCTGTGGAGCAAAATCAATTTTTTGAACCACCCTAGTATGTATCTTGTGTGGCAAGTTAAATGGATACATTATGCCCAGGGCGTTGAGAAAATTTCCAACCCGAAAACATCCTAGACCGGACCGAGAATCGAACTCGCCATCTCCGGATTGGCAATCCTTCGCTTCTGCACGCAAGGCTAACTGGAGACCCCGGATTTGATTCATTACAGAAGCTGATTTTTTGAGTGGTTTGAATAGTGCTACATACTGTACTTTTCCTATAACTTCGTCTAACAGATCGTTGTTTGAATTCCACTAGTTGGGGAGTTGAAACGATGGCTGAACTTATAGCATATTATTGGAATTGATTATCATTAGGATTATTAGGCGATACTAAGAGCTCTCAAATATTAGACTTCGACATCCGTGCGACGAAAGTCATAACATAAAAACAAATCGATTCACCAAACAGGGTTACTGCCTTTCTATGCCAAAAAGACCTCCATACTACATATTTCAAAATTAAGCCTTAGATTTTGACAGATGAATCAAACTTTGATTAAATGATTGAAATCCTTGCTTTGCCATATTCAACTGTGGTGCACATGCTTCATAATATTAAAAAAAAACTTTTGTTGGGAGGCTCGACAGCCAATAGTGTTATATACCTATCGACTCAGCTCAGCGCATTGAGGTGATGTCTGTATAGTGTGTCATTGGATGCGTGTGTATGGTCATTGCGTTCCGGAGTTATTAAAAACAATGTTTTTTGTCAAGGGGAAATTTAAAAATGATTACTTTTTGAGATTTCTATACCCCTCTCTCCCCTATCCTATCTCTCCCCTATCGAGTAACCAGTTTGGCTTCCGAAAGGGTAAGTCGACCGTAGACGCTATCTTGTCGGTTACCAAATCCGCGGAGATAGCTATCCAGCGTAAGAGGAGGGGAGTTCGCTATTGTGCAGTAGTGACTCTCGACGTGAGGAATGCTTTCAATAGTGCCAGTTGGGCAGCTATTGCAGATGCGCTCCTGCGTCTTGGAATTTCCGAGTACCTGTACAAGATCCTCCGGGCCCTCCTTAGCCGTGCGGTAAGACGCGCGGCTACAAAGCAAGACCATGCTGAGGGTGGCTGGGTTCGATTCCCGGTGCCGGTCTAGGAAATTTTCGGATTGGAAATTGTCTCGACTTCCCTGGGCATAAAAAGTATCATCGTGTTAGCCTCATGAAATACGAATGCAAAAATGGTAACTTGGCTTAGAAACCTCGCAGTTAATAACTGTGGAAGTGCTTAATGAACACTAAGCTGCGAGGCGGCTCTGTCCCAGTGGGGGATGTAATGCCAATAAGAAGAAGAAGAAGAAGAGTACAAGATCCTCGGAAGCTACTTCCAGAATCGAGTACTGGTATACGACACGGAGGCGGGTCGGAAGTGCGTTGACATAACCTCAGGGGTTCCGCAAGATTCCATACTGGGTCCGGTGTTATGGAACGTCATGTACGACGGTGTCTTGAGGTTGAAGTTCCCGGTGGGCGTGGTAATCGTCGGCTTCGCTGACGATATTACGCTGGAGGTCTACGGCGAATCGATCGAAGAGTTGGAGTTGACTGCAGCCCACTCGATCGCAATTGTGGAGGAGTGGATGAGTTCCAGGAAGTTAGAACTGGCTCACCACAAGACTGAGGTGGTTGTTGTTAACAACCGAAAATCGGAGCAGCAAGCGGTGATAAGGGCAGGCAACTGCACGATCACCTCTGAACGCTCCATCAAACTCTTGGGAGTAATGATCGACGATAAGCTCACCTTTGGTAGCCACGTCAATTACGCCTGCAAGCGTACCTCCACAGCTATAGTGGCATTGTCCCGAATGATTTCCAATAGCTCTGCGGTTTATGCCAGCAAGCGCAAGCTTCTGGCTAGCGTTGCTCTGTCCATACTGAGGTATGGGGGCCAACAGGGCACGGCCCTGCGTATTAACTGCTACAGAACGAAGTTAGAAAGTACGTATAGGCTCATGTGCCTAAAGTTGAGAAGCGCGTACCGTACCGTGTCGCACGATGCACTCTGCGTCATCACCGGTATGATGCCTATTGACATCGTTATCGGTGAAGACATAGAGTGCTTCGAAATGCGCGGCACGAGAGGCATCCGTAGGACTGTCAGGTTGGCCTCAATGGTCAAATGGCAGCGTGCGTGGGACAGTCTCACTAAGGGTAGATGGACACATAGGTTGATACCGGAGATAGGTACGTGGTTCAAGAGGTGCCATGGGGAAATTACTTTCCACCTGACCCAGGTCCTTACAGGCCATGGTTGCTTCAGACAGTACCTACACCGGTTCGGACACTCGGCCTCGCCCGAGTGTCCGGTGTGCGTTGGTTTAGAGGAAACGGCGAAACACGTGTTGTTCGTGTGCCCGCGTTTTCGCACAATGCGTGACCACATGCTTGCCACATGTGGTCTGGACACTACCCTGGACAACCTAGTCCGGAGGATGTGTAAAGATGAAGTTGGCTGGAACGCCGTTTTATCGGCTATCGTCCAAATCGTCTCGGAGCTACACAGAAGGTGGCGCGTGAACTCGAGAAATTGCTAGTTCAAGCGCAAATAAAAAGGTGGGCCAAGGGTTCGAAGGCTTCATGGGTCATTCCGGTGCCCTGTGGTCGAACTCGATCCTTTTATCGAACAAGTGGCAGCGCGAAGAACAACATGGTATCGCCGCTTTCGCGGCGTCGGGCTCAGGCGGGTTCCGAGCCCGAGGACGGAAAGGGTCCTCGTCAAGGCTAGAGCAGGCGTAGGCACCGCGTCGGCAAGTCCCTCTGTGTGCTGGCGAATAGGCCCTATCGCAGAAAGGTCAATTTGGGGTGCACGCGGCATCATCATTCTTGATACCAGTCGTGCAGAGGGAAGCAGGCGCGAAGTCGACCCTGCCCACCTTCCGAGGACATAGGGCGTGGTAAGGCCACCTGGAAAGCCGGCAATGCGCTGGCACGATACCATGGTGTTCTTCTAAAAAAGCGAGTCACGATGTTCGATGCTGCAAGGACACGCAGCTAACCTCGAGGGTGCGTTATGCACTGGCCCCACTTTGAAGCACTACTTTCTGGTTGTACCGAAGGGACGATGGGCTTGGCGGCAATGGAAACGGTTTAGCGGGTCGGGGATGCAGTCCTGCCTCCCTCATTGGAGGTGGCCCCTAACCCCGCACTTCCTGGTCAACCCAGGATGTCTGTTGAGCAGATTCCCCCTCAATTGTTTAGGAAGAAAAAAAAATACCCCTCTTTCCCCTCTGTCGAACTTTTTCGTATACATAGTATATGTGCTATCAAAAAAACTTAGGGGGGAGGGGCCCCTAAAACCTGTGACATCATTATTGAATGACCCACAAGGGATTCTTGAGGAAAAAAATGAAAATAGTTCAATATATCCCTCTACAGGGTGTTCAATAAGTTCGAATACAAATGTTTGATCATTGTGTTTGTAAGCCCAATGTACATATTCTGTATAAGTATTGGTGTCATCGTTAGCGGTATATATACGCTAACGGATGTGTGTGGTGTTGACATTCTGTTACTTGTTGTTTGTTTATTACGCGCGGTGAAAATGGATTTGGGCATTGTAAACAGCATTTTTTGAAGGTCAAAATCATTGCGGTGTACTACAAAACTGAGATTTTGGGGAAGATTGATACAGTGGCCCGGTGATAAGACGGAGATCAGCCCTACATGTTCCAATAGGACGATAACCCTTTATACACGGAAAATGCGATTTAAGTCTTATATGGGGACAATTTCATCGACTTTTTGGACAAAACTTTGCGACCTCCCAGCTTCCCGGATTTGAACCTTCTTAACTTTCTTTTTTGGTCCTTTATTATGTTAAAGCTGTACGAATACAAGGTCAGTAACTTGGACCAGTTCAAGACGTAATTCTCAAAATCTGGATCGAAATGCCCATGCAGACCGTGCGTGCCGCTTGCGATGGATTTCAGAAACGTTTGAAGCTCGTGAAGAAGTACAAAATAAAGGTCATTCCAGAAGAAAGGTTCCAAACGATCCTTATAAACAATATTTACATAATGACCCATATCTCGACTTCTATAGCAGATAGATTTAAAGTTTATATAGCAACATTTTTCGTAGCAACTTTTTATACAACTATTTTGGTATATAAAACCATGGGTCTCTGAGCCTTCTATGAAAAAATCGATTTTGGAGTGAAATGATAGCCTTCCGGTACAATTTCGTTGTACAAGAAAGGCAAAAAATGTTGTGATTTTAAATGTATTTTCATGCACATATTTGAAGCATTAAATCCATCTTACTGTTCTTTCAAGTCGAAATAAATTTAAACCTTGCTTGCTTGGAAAATTCAGTCAAATTCAATCGAATTTCAATTGTTTATTTGTTTGTTGGGATTAGCAGTAATTTTACACATCGTTGAATTTTCAAAACTATTTGCTGTGATGCCCGGGACGAAAACGCGACAGTTTGTTCGCGGCAGCTATGTAGATCTTTTCCGGGTCGAGTTCTTCACCATTCGGTTTTCCGGAGACGAGCCAGCCTCGGGCTGAAAGTCTCCTTAATAAAGACACAAAAAAGAAAAAAAAAATTCACCATTCGGCAGAAATTCATTTGAAGATATCAGACTGTGACCCGGGTTGAGACAATCTCCGATGCTTTACGTCTGCTGCTGAGACTCCCCGGCGTAAGAACTGATTGTTTCTATCGAGGCTCGCTAGCGCGTTAGGGTTAGCATATTCATTCCTACAGATGTCGGAATAACCAGGGAACCATATCAGAGTAGTGTTGCTGTCTGCGATAGTTTCAATGACGTCTAAAAAACTGAACAGTGGTCTGATAACCGGTATCCGGTAGCCGATGAAGTGCTGGAAACGTCGTAAAACTTGTCATCGGCTTGCCAATCGTTCTTCTTCGCTTCTTCCAGCTTGCCCCGGAGCATTAAAACGCATCCCTAGCGGGCTTGGGCGTATGAAGCACCCTCATCTACCCGGGCTCGCTGGATTTCCACTTCCTTACTCGAGACACTTCCTGCTCGATGTTTTGATCTACGCTGATGATGTAAAAATAAGATTCTGTACTTTTACAAACCGATCTTCAACATTTCGGAAGATTTTGCAAAGAGAATGGGCTCAGTGTCAACGCTACCAAAAAGTTCTGTGATGACGTTTACAAGGAAAAAATCAGTCGCTAATTTTCAGGTAGGAGTATGAGCAGCCGTGCGGTAAGACGCGTGGCTATACAGCAAGACCATGCTGAGGATGGCTGGGTTCGATTCCCGGTGCCGGTCTAGACAATTTTCGAATTGCAAATTGTCTCGACTTCCCTGGGCATAAAAGTATCATCGTGTTAGCCTCATGATATTCTTCTTCTTCTTATTGGCATTACATCCTAAACTGGGACAGAGCCGCCTCGCAGCTTAGTGTTCATTAAGCACTTCCACAGTTATTAACTGCGAGGTTTCTTAGCCAAGTTACCATTTTTGCATTCGTATATCATGAGGCTAACACGATGATACCTAATGCCCAGGGAAGTCGAGACAATTTCCAATCCGAAAATTGCCTAGACCTGCACCGGGAATCGAACCCAGCCACCCTCAGCATGGTCTTGCTTTGTAGCCGCGCGTCTTACCGCACGGCTAAGGAGGGCCCCTCTCATGATATACGAATGCAAAAATGGTAACTTGGCGTAGAAACCTCGCAGTTAATAACTGTGGAAGTGCTTAATGACCACTAAGCTGTGATGCGGCTCTGTCCCAGTGTGGGGATGTAATGCCAATAAGAAGAAGAAGAAGATGAGCAGGCAGATCTGCCAAGAGTGGAAACCGTCCGTGATCTTGGAGTGACTCTTGATCGTGCTCTCATGTTCAACGAGCATACCGGGTTGTACAGGAAGGTCTGCACCTGTTTGCTTTATTGAAAAGGATTGGAAGGGATCAGGACAATCCGCATGCAATACTGGCTGTGTACGTTGAAATCGTTAGGTCGAAACTGGAATATGCCAGTGTTATCTGGAGACCACAATACGCTGGCCAAATTCAACGACTGGAAGGTGTCCAAAAAAGTTTGTAAGGTTCCCTCTTCGGAATCTTCCGTGGACAGGAGAAGAAATGCCATGCTATCAAGACCTCTGTGGCTTGGTCAATCTGGATACGATATGTACGCGTCACAAGATATCAGATAACTATTGTTTTCTTCACTAATATCATGACAGATCGTACCGAGAGTCGACAATTCCGAGAAAAAATTCGGCTGAACCAGAACGAGACTAATTTACGAAAACGGAGAGTATTTAACCATCCAATACACACTCGTTACTACCTGATGCACGAGCCTGCAATTAGATTTATGAGGGAGTTTGACCGTTTACAACAGGGCTGCCCAACGTACAGCCCGCGGGCCGGATGCGGCCCTTGGCTCCATTTTTTGTGGCCCGCGGCGTGTAAGAAAAAGTACCTCATAAACGGCCCGAAAGCTTTTCCATCTGGCTCGAAAAGCTCTTGTTCATTATTTATCAATAAATACTAGGTTATTACTATTTAAATAAATTAAATGTGGGGAAGCACGGAGTCGAATAATGTAGCACGGGTCAATTTTGCTGTTGATGAGATTTTGGCAACATTCTCTTCTGCCGGTCAAATTCATAGCTTATTTTTTTTTTGCTATTTCTGCTTCTCTGAGGCTTATCATTTTCTTTAGCCTCATATATGATGGCTTACCTTTCTTTTTTGCCATTTTTTCGCTTATTCATCTAGTCAGTTGGTGATTTTTCTTACCTATAAGGGAGCAACGACTGCGCCATTGTCGTCACCTTACAAATCCTCGCTCTTCAATCAGCGGAAAATTTGTCTTCAACTCCGAAAATTGGAAAGCGTGCTTACGCTCCAAGAAAGGAACACTGAATGATCATCATTCATTTATCCATCAATGTAACCAAAAATACGAATGCTTTTTTCCGACTAACTTTATTCCCCACACGGATGAAACCTTTCCAGGGCGGAGAACTTGTTAGAGAATACATATCGGCTGTTGTTAACATGGTGTGCTCTAAAGAAAAGCCTCCTTCAGTAGTATTAGTTTACGTCGTAAAGCACGGTGAAGAATTAGAGGTCTCACAGAAGACTTGGAAACTACATTGCGTGAAACGCCCCCTTCTTCTGAATCGGGACGGGAAATAACACGGGCGTTGTGTGTAAGTTTTTACCAAAAAAAAAGATCTATGTGCGAAAACGGTCAATATTCGTGATGTAGCGACGCTCGTTAATAAAAAAAATCAACTTTACCTACGTGAGGAAACTTAACCACCACTAATTTCAAATTATGTTGGTAGAAATGGAAGCAGAATACGGAGATTTTCTGAGTTAATGCGACGTTCGTAGGCTAACCCGTGGTTCCTTGCTTGAGAGATTTTATTCTCTTCGAAAGGAAATCACATTATTTTTACAAGATAAAACAAAACCAACGCCCAAGCTGCTTGATCCTGAATGGACGAGCCTTCACAGTAGATGTCATCAAACATCTCAATGACTTAAACATAAGGCTTCAAATCAAGGATCAAGACGTCGAACTTTTATTATCCAAAATGCAAACTATTAAAACATAATTGTCGGAAACTGATACATTTCTCAGATTCTGGTAGAAAACAGTCGAAGCCTTTCAACAGATATTTTCAAGCTCTTTCGGTAATTTTTGAGAACACATTTCCTCAACACCGTTTACTGATGTAAATAATGTACTCGTCCACGTGGTATATGGACAGCCCCTAAGTGCTTGTTTCCTTTTTTTGGTTTTAGATATAATTTATTGTGTATTTTAGAGAACATTTTATTGTAAATAGTTAATTTTATAAATAGTATAGAAAAGCTTCTCAGAAAACAGTGTAAATAAATATTTTTCTAAATAATTTAAATAAGTAATCTGATAGATAATGTAAATAAATATTGTAAATAAATAATGAAAATAATCAGATAAATAATGTAAATAAATATATATTTCTTTTAACACCAACCAGGAGGTAAACAAACAATGAACAATAAAATAACAAAATTGGACACAAACGTCATCTTTTATCTATAATAATTATTTGCATACACCCTATAACTACTATGTACAGAATAAACATCAGTCAAACATATAAATATGGACCACAGACATTTATTTTATACATAGACATTTAATAATAAATTAGTAAACGAACACATAGACATATACTTGCATTTTTGTTGGGGTCTGAACTAAATTGGCCCAAGAACCAAGCGCCCTAAAATGGCGGGTTACAAGCTATGGGTGCTCGATTCTCTTTTATCTTTTATGGACTCCGCGGTTCCATCGCTGAGCTTGCCAACAATCGTTCATATTTGCTTTGGTTACGTTCCTTCAGCACATACGATGTTCCACGGTTTTCCTTGCTAGCGCAGTCGATTGCTGCACCGAAAAAAGATTCCACGGAGAGACGGAGGAGGTAACGGTTTTCCGGTAACGGACCCTTCACGCCTTGTATTTGCAGAACCTGCAACGGTTCCGACATGTTAGTGGGTCCCGAAATCGTGGAAGCCTGCGGCTGGTCAATCCCTCTTGGGTCCCCTAGGCGGTAGGAGTGGCCCGCTGCCAATTCCATCATCAACCACTCGCGCCGCCAACCTGCACGGGTGGGGTTTCGATTCTTCGTTTAACGAAAACGCTCCGCGAGAACGCCAAGGAAACAGGCTTGAGTCTTATCTAATTGGTCGTGAAATCCCCATTCCGCATACAAATGTTGTGTGAGTAAACTTCCTCACAGGGGAACATGTAAAATAACACTTCGCTAAACTGATTAATCCTAGGCTTTTATTCACATAAATAAATAAATAAAAGTCATAATCATCCAGGAGCCCAAAAAACTCTATTTGTTATGAAATGTAGCCTTATTTAGCGAAAAAAATATTTGTTTAACCATAAATAAAATTTGAAAAGGGCCGCGTCGGTTGCCAAAAATAAAGTTCTCTTTTTCTTCTATCTCCATTTTTCGTGGTATTTGGCTTCAGTAAGCTACCTTACCAGGATCGCGCTGCTGGTGGGACTGCCACCTTGGGTATAGCTGACGCAATACAGCATTTCGTTAATCAGCCGCTGGGTACCAGGCAGACGCTGTATGAGCCGCACCTCCTGGTGAACAAGCGTTCGAGGCGTACCTTCTCACTCTAGCTGATGTCAGAAGAACAACAGTGCCCAGGCTGCACTACCAGCTAAGTATACAACCCTTAGCTGGCGGTCTTTTGTCGTCGGACGACATATTTTTCGCATATTTGTATTGGACTTTTTTTTTAGTGATAATGCTTATTTAAACACTGTTAATGGACAGACAAACTAGGGATCCTATAATGAGAGATATGCAAATACTTTTCCAGACGATTTAGCAACGCTGTTACTTTGGTTAGCAAACGCTTCCAGCACTATCCATTAACAGTGCATTATCACTAAAATAAAAGTCCAATACAAATATGCGAAACACGATACATAAACTAGATTACTTCTACTCGCGAAAGTAAAACAAATTGTTTATCCGATGAAACGTTTCTTAAATTCAATCTCAATACCTCTCAACCTCGTCTCAATCTGCAACAATAACAACGTTCATTTGGCTCACGTTTTGACAGTTCTCAATGCTCGATTGGCTTACAATGGCCGCTTTCGCGTATCTCTCATTATAGGATCCCTAAGACAAACATATTCCAAATTTTTTATCAAATGCAAAGTCATATACATGCTTCAACAATTTGCGCTGCGGCAAGTGCTGGAAGCGTATGCTAACCAAAGTAACAGCGTTGCTAAATCGTCTGTAAAAGTATTTGCATATCTCTCATTATAGGATCCCTAGTTTTCACTAGTTTAATTTCGGATAAAGACACTGAAAAAATCGAATGGTATAGAAAAAGGTTTTATTTGAAAAACTTTTTTTTTCCTTAAAATTGCCCAGCTTGCGATGTATAGGCGGTTGGTAGGGAACACAATTACTTATCCCGAGACAAAATTTCATCCAAATCAAAACGGGTGTTTTTGCAAATCGACTTTTCATTTTAAAACTCTTTTTTTCGCGTAGGACGCAA